>NW_022141820.1:0-57885 GCF_007565055.1 Rhinopithecus roxellana | reverse complement strand
CTATGAAGTATCTAACTGCAGATCTCCAGAAAACTGTGCTAACAAACTGATCACTGAAGGAAACGTGTAACTCTGTGAGTTGCATTCACACATGGCAATGCAGTTTCTCAGAAAGCTTCTCTTTAGTTATTATGTGAGGATATTTCCTTTATCACATGGGCCCCAATAGGCTCCCAAATATCACTTTGCAGATTCCACGAGAAGAGTGTTAGCAAACTGCTTCTTGAGGCAGAGGATGTAACTCTGTGAGATGAACTCACAGATCAGAAAGAAGTTTCTCAGAAAGCTTCTTTCACATTTTGAAAGGATGAAATTTCCTTTATCAGCGTAGGCCTCAATGTGATCCAAAGAAGCCCTCCTCAGTTTCCCCGAAGACAGTGTAATGTACTGCTCCACGAAACATAAGTGTAACTCTGTGAGATAGAATTCACACATCACCAAGAAGTTTCTAAGAAGCTTTCTTTCCAGTTTTCATCTGTGGATATTTCCTTTGTCACTGTAATGTTCATTGCGCTATGAAGTATCTAATTGCAGATCTCCAGAAAACTGTGCTAACAACTGATCACTGAGAGAAAACGTGTAACTCTGTGAGTTGCATTCACTACATGGCAATGCAGTTTCTCAGAAAGCTTCTCTTTAGTTATTATGTGAGGATATTTTCCTTTATCACCATGTGCCCCAAAGGCTCCCAATATCACTTTGCAGATTCACGAAAAGCGTGTTAGCAAAATTGCTTCTTGAGGCAGAGGTGCTAAGTCTGTGAGATGAAACTCACAGATCAGAAAGAAGTTTTCAGAGAAAGCTTCTTTCACGTTTGTGAACGGATGAAATTTCCTTTATCAGCGTAGGCCTCAATGTGATCCAAAGAAGCCCTTCCTCAGTTCCCAGAAGACAGTGTTAATGGACTGCTCCACGAAACATAAGTGTAACTCTGTGAGATGAATTCACACATCACCAAGAAGTTTCTAAGAAAAGCTTCTTTCTAGTTTTCATCTGTGGATATTTCCTTTGTCACTGTAATGTTCATTGCGCTACTGAAGTATCTAATTGCAGATTTCCAGAAAAACTGTGCTAACAGACTGATCACTGAAGGAGAAACGTGTAACTCTGTGGAGTTGCATTCACACATGGCAATGCAGTTTCTCAGAAAGCTTCTCTTTAGTTATTATGTGAGGATATTTCCTTTATCACCATGGGCCCAAATAAGCTCCCAAATATCACTTTGCAGATTCCACGAAAAGAGTGTTAGCAAACTGCTTCTTGAGGCAGAGGTTGTAACTCTGTGAGATGAACTCACAGATCAGAAAGAAGTTTCTCAGAAAGCTTCTTTCACGTTTTGAACGGATGAAATTTCCTTTATCAGCGTAGGCCTCAATGTGATCCAAAGAAACCCTTCTCAGTTTCCCCAAAGACAGTGTTAATGGACTGCTCCACGAACATAAGTGTAAGCTCTGTGAGATGAATTCACACATCACCAAGAAGTTTCTAAGAAAGCTTCTTTGTAGTTTTCATCTGTGGATATTTCCTTTGTCACTGTAATGTTCATTGCGCTATGAAGTATCTAATTGCAGATTTCCAGAAAACTGTGCTAACAAACTGATCACTGAAGAGAAACGTGTAACTCTGTGAGTTGCATTCACACATGGCAATGCAGTTTCTCAGAAAGCTTCTCTTTAGTTATTATGTGAGGATATTTCATTTATCACCTTGGGCCCCTATAGGACTCCCAAATATCACTTTGCAGAATCCACGAGAAGAGGGTTAGCAACCTTCTTCTTGAGGCAGAGGTTGTAACTCTGTGAGATGAACTCACAGATCAGAAAGAAGTTTCTCAGAAAGCTTCTTTCACGTTTTGAACGGATGAAATTTCCTTTATCCGCGTAGGCCTCAATGTGATCCAAAGAAGCCCTTCTCAGTTTCTCCAAAGACAGTGTTAATGGAATGCTCCACGAAACATAAGTGTAACTCTGTTAGATGAATTCACACATCACCAAGAAGTTTCTAAGAACCCTTCTTTCTAGTTTTCATCTGTGGATATTTCCTTTGTCACTGTAAAGTTCATCGCGCTATGAAGTATCTAATTGCAGATCTCCAGAAAACTGTGCTAACAAACTGATCACTGAAGAGAAACGTGTAACTCTGTGAGTTGCATTCACACATAGCAATGCAGTTTCTCAGAAAGCTTCTCTTTAGTTATTATGTGAGGATATTTCCTTTATCACCATGGGCCCCTAGAGGCTCCCAAATATCACTTTGCAGATTCCACGAGAAGAGTGTTAGCAAACTTCTTCTTGAGGCAGAGGTTGTAACTCTGTGAGATGAACTCACAGGTCAGAAAGAAGTTTCTTAGAAAGCTTCTTTCACGTTTTGAACGGATGAAATTTCCTTTATCAGCGTAGGCCTCAATGTGATCCAAAGAAGCCCTTCTCAGATTCCTCAAAGACAGTGTTAATGGACTGCTCCACAAAACATAAGTGTAACTCTGTGAGATGAATTCACACATCACCAAGAACTTTCTAGGAAAGCTTCTTTCTAGTTTTCATCTGTGGATATTTCCTTTGTCACTGTAATGTTCATTGCGCTATGAAGTATCTAATTGCAGATCTCCAGAAAACTGTGCTAACAAACTGATCCCTGAAGAGAAACGTGTAACTCTGTGAGTTGCATTCACACATGGCAATGCAGTTTCTCAGAAAGCTTCTCTTTAGTTATTATGTGAGGATATTCCCTTTATCACCATGGGCCCCTATAGGCTCCCATATATCACTTTGCAGATTCCACGAGAAGAGTGTTAGCAAACTGCTTCTTGAGGCAGAGGTTGGAACTCTGTGAGATGAACTCACAGATCAGAAAGAAGTTTCTCAGAAAGATTCTTTCACGTTTTGAACGGAAGAAATTTCCTTTATCAGCGTAGGCCTCAATGTGATCCAAAGAAGACCTTCTCAGTTTCCCCAAAGACAGTGTTAATGGACTGCTCCACGAAACATAAGTGTAACTCTGTGAGATGAATTCACACATCACCAAGAAGTTTCTAAGAAAGCTTCTTTCTAGTTTTCATCTTTGGATATTTCCTTTGTCACTGTAATGTTCATTGCACTATGAAGTATCTAATTGCAGATCTCCAGAAAACTGTGCTAACAAACTGATCACTGAAGAGAAACGTGTAACTCTGTGAGTTGCATTCACACATGGCAATGCAGTTTCTCAGAAAGCTTCTCTTTAGTTATTATGTGAGGATATTTCCTTTATCACCATGGGCCCCTATAGGCTCCCAAATATCACTTTGCAGATTCCACGAGAAGAGGGTTAGCAACCTTCTTCTTGCGGCAGAGGTTGTAACTCTGGGAAATGAACTCACAGATCAGAAAGAAGTTTCTCACAAACCTTCTTTCACGTTTTGAACGGGTGAAATTTCCTTTATCAGCGTAGGCCTCAATGTGATCCAAAGAAGCCCTTCTCGGTTTCTCCAAAGACAGTGTTAATGGAATGCTCCACGAAACATAAGTGTAACTCTGTGAGATGAATTCACACATCACCAAGAAGTTTCTAAGAACGCTTCTTTCTAGTTTTCATCTGTGGATATTTACTTTGTCACTGTAATGTTCATTGCGCTATGAAGTATCTAATTGCAGATTTCCAGAAAACTGTGCTAACAAACTGATCCCTGAAGAGAAACGTGTAACTCTGTGAGTTGCATTCACACATGGCAATGCAGTTTCTCGGAAAGCTTCTCTTTAGTTATTATGTGAGGATATTTCCTTTATCACCATGGGCCCCTATAGGCTCCCAAATATCACTTTGCAGATTCCACGAGAAGAGTGTTAGCAAACTTCTTCTTGAGGCAGAGGTTGTAACTCTGTGAGATGAACTCACAGATCAGAAAGAAGTTTCTCAGAAAGCTTCTTTCACGTTTTGAACGGATGAAATTTCCTTTATCAGAGTAGGCCTCAATGTGATCCAAAGAAGCCCTTCTCAGATTCCTCAAAGACAGTGTTAATGGACTGCTCCACGAAAACATAAGTGTAACTCTGTGAGATGAATTCACACATCACCAAGAAGTTTCTAAGAAAGCTTCTTTCTAGTTTTCATCTGTGGATATTTCCTTTGTCACTGTAATGTTCATTGCAGCTATGAAGTATCTAATTGCAGATCTCCAGAAAACTGTGCTAACAAATTGATCACTGAAGAGGAACGTGTAACTCTGTGAGTTGCATTCACACATGACAATGCAGTTTCTCAGAAAGCTTCTCTTTACTTATTATGAGAGGATATTTCCTTTATCACCATGGGCCCCTAATAGGCTCCCAAATATCAGTTTGCAGATTCCACGAAAAGAGTGTTAGCAAACTGCTTCTTGAGGAAGAGGTTGTAACTCTGTGAGATGAACCCATAGATCATAAAGAAGTTTCTCAGAAAGCTTCTTTCACGTTTTGAACGGATGAAATTTCCTTTATCAGCGTAGGCCTCAATGTGATCCAAAGAAGCCCTTCTCAGATTCCTCAAAGACAGTGTTAATGGACTGCTCCACGAAACATAAGTGTAACTCTGTGAGATGAATTCACACATCACCAAGAAGTTTCTAAGAAAGCTTCTTTCTAGTTTTCATCTTTAGATATTTCCTTTGTCACTGTAATGTTCATTGCGCTATGAAGTATTAATTGCAGATCTCCAGAAAACTGTGCTAACAAACTGATCACTGAAGAGAAACGTGTAACTCTGTGAGTTGCATTCACACATGGCAATGCAGTTTCTCAGAAAGCTTCTCTTTAGTTATTATGTGAGGATATTTCCTTTATCACCTTGGGCCCCAATAGACTCCCAAATATCACTTTGCAGAATTCCACGAGAAGAGGGTTAGCAACCTTCTTCTTGAGGCAGAGGTTGTAACTCTGTGAGATGAACTCACAGATCAGAAAGAAGTTTCTCAGAAAGCTTCTTTCACGTTTTGAACGGATGAAATTTCCTTTATCAGCGTAGGCCTCAATGTGATCCAAAGAAGCCCTTCTCAGATTCCTCAAAGACAGTGTTAATGGACTGCTCCTCGAAACATAAGTGTAACTCTGTGAGATGAATTCACACATCACCAAGAAGTTTCTAAGAAAGCTTCTTTCTAGTTTTCATCTTTAGATATTTCCTTTGTCACTGTAATGTTCATTGCGCTATGAAGTATCTAACTGCAGATCTCCAGAAAACTGTGCTAACAAACTGATCACTGAAGGGAAACGTGTAACTCTGTGAGTTGCATTCACACATGGCAATGCAGTTTCTCAGAAAGCTTCTCTTTAGTTATTATGTGAGGATATTTCCTTTATCACCATGGGCCCCTATAGGCTCCCAAATATCACTTTGCAGATTCCACGAGAAGAGGGTTAGCAACCTTCTTCTTGCGGCAGAGGTTGTAACTCTGTGAAATGAACTCACAGATCAGAAAGAAGTTTCTCACAAACCTTCTTTCACGTTTTGAACGGGTGAAATTTCCTTTATCAGCGTAGGCCTCAATGTGATCCAAAGAAGCCCTTCTCGGTTTCTCCAAAGACAGTGTTAATGGAATGCTCCACGAAACATAAGTGTAACTCTGTGAGATGAATTCACACATCACCAAGAAGTTTCTAAGAACGCTTCTTTCTAGTTTTCATCTGTGGATATTTCTTTTGTCACTGTAATGTTCATTGCGCTATGAAGTATCTAATTGCAGATTTCCAGAAAACTGTGCTAACAAACTGATCCCTTAAGAGAAACGTGTAACTCTGTGAGTTGCATTCACACATGGCAATGCAGTTTCTCGGAAAGCTTCTCTTTAGTTATTATGTGAGGATATTTCCTTTATCACCATGGGCCCCTATAGGCTCCCAAATATCACTTTGCAGATTCCACGAGAAGAGTGTTAGCAAACTTCTTTTTGAGGCAGAGGTTGTAACTCTGTGAGATGAACTCACAGATCAGAAAGAAGTTTCTCAGAAAGCTTCTTTCACGTTTTGAACAGATGAAATTTCCTTTATCAGCGTAGGCCTCAATGTGATCCAAAGAAGCCCTTCTCAGTTTCCCCAAAGACAGTGTTAATGCAGTGCTCCACGAAACATAAGTGTAACTCTGTGAAATGAATTCACACATCACCAAGAAGTTTCTACGAAAGCTTCTTTCTAGTTTTCATCTGTGGATATTTCCTTTGTCACTGTAATGTTCATTGCGCTATGAAGTATCTAACTGCAGATCTCCAGAAAACTGTGCTAACAAACTGATCACTGAAGGGAAACGTGTAACTCTGTGAGTTGCATTCACACATGGCAATGCAGTTTCTCAGAAAGCTTCTCTTTAGTTATTATGTGAGGATATTTCCTTTATCACAATGGGCCCCAATAGGCTCCCAAATATCACTTTGCAGATTCCACGAGAAGAGTGTTAGCAAACTGCTTCTTGAGGCAGAGGATGTAACTCTGTGAGATGAACTCACAGATCAGAAAGAAGTTTCTCAGAAAGCTTCTTTCACATTTTGAAAGGATGAAATTTCCTTTATCAGCGTAGGCCTCAATGTGATCCAAAGAAGCCCTTCTCAGTTTCCCCAAAGACAGTGTTAATGGACTGCTCCACGAAACATAAGTGTAACTCTGTGAGATGAATTCACACATCACCAAGAAGTTTCTAAGAAAGCTTCTTTCTAATTTTCATCTGAGGATATTTCCTTTGTCACTGTTATGTTCATTGCGCTATGAAGTATCTAATTGCAGATTTCCAGAAAACTGTGCTGGCAATACAGTTTCTCAGAAAGCTTGTCTTTCGTTATTATGTGAGGATATTTCCTTTATCACCAGTGGGCCCCTATAGGCTCCCAAATATCACTTTGCAGATTCCACGAGAAGAGTGTTAGCAAACTTCTTCTTGAGGCAGAGGTTGTAACTCTCTGAGATGAACTCACAGATCAGAAAGAAGTTTCTCAGAAAGCTTCTTTCACGTTTTGAACAGATGAAATTTCCTTTATCAGCGTAGGCCTCAATGTGATCCAAAGAAGCCCTTCTCAGATTCCTCAAAGACAGTGTTAATGGACTGCTCCTCGAAACATAAGTGTAACTCTGTGAGATGAATTCACACATCACCAAGAAGTTTCTAAGAAAGCTTCTTTCTAGTTTTCATCTTTAGATATTTCCTTTGTCACTGTAATGTTCATTGCGCTATGAAGTATCTAATTGCACATTGACAGAAAACTGTGCTAACAAACTGATCCCTGAGGAGAAACGTGAAACTCTGTGAGTTGCATTCACACATGGCAATGCAGTTTCTCAGAAAGCTTCTCTTTAGTTATTATGTGAGGATATTTCCTTTATCACCATGGGCCCCAATAGGCTCCCAAATATCACTTTGCAGATTCCACGAAAAGAGTGTTAGCAAACTGCTTCTTGAGGCAGAGGTTGTAACTCTGTGAGATGAACTCACAGATCAGAAAGAAGTTTCTCAGAAAGCTTCTTTCACTTTTTGAACGGAAGAAATTTCCTTTATCAGCGTAGGCCTCAATGTGATCCAAAGAAGACCTTCTCAGTTTCCCCAAAGACAGTGTTAATGGACTGCTCCACGAAACATAAGTGTAACTCTGTGAGATGAATTCACACATCACCAAGAAGTTTCTAAGAAAGCTTCTTTCTACTTTTCATCTTTGGATATTTCCTTTGTCACTGTAATGTTCATTGCGCTATGAAGTATCTAATTGCAGATCTCCAGAAAACTGTGCTAACAAACTGATCACTGAAGAGAAACGTGTAACTCTGTGAGTTGCATTCACACATGGCAATGCAGTTTCTCAGAAAGCTTCTCTTTAGTTATTATGTGAGGATATTTCATTTATCACCTTGGGCCCCTATAGACTCCCAAATATCACTTTGCAGAATCCACGAGAAGAGGGTTAGCAACCTTCTTCTTGAGGCAGAGGTTGTAACTCTGTGAGATGAACTCACAGATCAGAAAGAAGTTTCTCAGAAAGCTTCTTTCACGTTTTGAGCGGATGAAATTTCCTTTATCCGCGTAGGCCTCAATGTGATCCAAAGAAGCCCTTCTCAGTTTCTCCAAAGACAGTGTTAATGGAATGCTCCACGAAACATAAGTGTAACTCTGTTAGATGAATTCACACATCACCAAAAAGTTTCTAAGAACGCTTCTTTCTAGTTTTCATCTGTGGATATTTCCTTTGTCACTGTAAAGTTCATCGCGCTATGAAGTATCTAATTGCAGATCTCCAGAAAACTGTGCTAACAGACTGATCACTGAAGAGAAACGTGTAACTCTGTGAGTTGCATTCACACATAGCAATGCAGTTTCTCAGAAAGCTTCTCTTTAGTTATTATGTGAGGATATTTCCTTTATCACCATGGGCCCCTAGAGGCTCCCAAATATCACTTTGCAGATTCCACGAGAAGAGTGTTAGCAAACTTCTTCTTGAGGCAGAGGTTGTAACTCTGTGAGATGAACTCACAGGTCAGAAAGAAGTTTCTTAGAAAGCTTCTTTCACGTTTTGAACGGATGAAATTTCCTTTATCAGCGTAGGCCTCAATGTGATCCAAAGAAGCCCTTCTCAGATTCCTCAAAGACAGTGTTAATGGACTGCTCCACAAAACATAAGTGTAACTCTGTGAGATGAATTCACACATCACCAAGAACTTTCTAGGAAAGCTTCTTTCTAGTTTTCATCTGTGGATATTTCCTTTGTCACTGTAATGTTCATTGCGCTATGAAGTATCTAATTGCAGATCTCCAGAAAACTGTGCTAACAAACTGATCCCTGAAGAGAAACGTGTAACTCTGTGAGTTGCATTCACACATGGCAATGCAGTTTCTCAGAAAGCTTCTCTTTAGTTATTATGTGAGGATATTCCCTTTATCACCATGGGCCCCTATAGGCTCCCATATATCACTTTGCAGATTCCACGAGAAGAGTGTTAGCAAACTGCTTCTTGAGGCAGAGGTTGGAACTCTGTGAGATGAACTCACAGATCAGAAAGAAGTTTCTCAGAAAGCTTCTTTCACGTTTTGAACGGAATGAAATTTCCTTTATCAGCGTAGGCCTCAATGTGATCCAAAGAAGACCTTCTCAGTTTCCCCAAAGACAGTGTTAATGGACTGCTCCACGAAACATAAGTGTAACTCTGTGAGATGAATTCACACATCACCAAGAAGTTTCTAAGAAAGCTTCTTTCTAGTTTTCATCTTTGGATATTTCCTTTGTCACTGTAATGTTCATTGCGCTATGAAGTATCTAATTGCAGATCTCCAGAAAACTGTGCTAACAAACTGATCACTGAAGAGAAACGTGTAACTCTGTGAGTTGCATTCACACATGGCAATGCAGTTTCTCAGAAAGCTTCTCTTTAGTTATTATGTGAGGATATTTCCTTTATCACCATGGGCCCCTATAGGCTCCCAAATATCACTTTGCAGATTCCACGAGAAGAGGGTTAGCAACCTTCTTCTTGCGGCAGAGGTTGTAACTCTGGGAAATGAACTCACAGATCAGAAAGAAGTTTCTCACAAACCTTCTTTCACGTTTTGAACGGGTGAAATTTCCTTTATCAGCGTAGGCCTCAATGTGATCCAAAGAAGCCCTTCTCGGTTTCTCCAAAGACAGTGTTAATGGAATGCTCCACGAAACATAAGTGTAACTCTGTGAGATGAATTCACACATCACCAAGAAGTTTCTAAGAACGCTTCTTTCTAGTTTTCATCTGTGGATATTTACTTTGTCACTGTAATGTTCATTGCGCTATGAAGTATCTAATTGCAGATTTCCAGAAAACTGTGCTAACAAACTGATCCCTGAAGAGAAACGTGTAACTCTGTGAGTTGCATTCACACATGGCAATGCAGTTTCTCGGAAAGCTTCTCTTTAGTTATTATGTGAGGATATTTCCTTTATCACCATGGGCCCCTATAGGCTCCCAAATATCACTTTGCAGATTCCACGAGAAGAGTGTTAGCAAACTTCTTCTTGAGGCAGAGGTTGTAACTCTGTGAGATGAACTCACAGATCAGAAAGAAGTTTCTCAGAAAGCTTCTTTCACGTTTTGAACGGATGAAATTTCCTTTATCAGCGTAGGCCTCAATGTGATCCAAAGAAGCCCTTCTCAGATTCCTCAAAGACAGTGTTAATGGACTGCTCCACGAAACATAAGTGTAACTCTGTGAGATGAATTCACACATCACCAAGAAGTTTCTAAGAAAGCTTTTTTCTAGTTTTCATCTGTGGATATTTCCTTTGTCACTGTAATGTTCATTGCGCTATGAAGTATCTAATTGCAGATCTCCAGAAAACTGTGCTAACAAACTGATCACTGAAGAGAAACGTGTACTCTGTGAGTTGCATTCACACATGGCAATGCAGTTTCTCAGAAATCTTCTCTTTAGTTATTATGTGAGGATATTTCCTTTATCACCATGGGCCCCAATAGGCTCCCAAATATCACTTTGCAGATTCCACGAAAAGAGTGTTAGCAAACTGCTTCTTGAGGCAGAGGTTGTAACTCTGTGAGATGAACTCACAGATCAGAAAGAAGTTTCTCAGAAAGCTTCTTTCACGTTTTTGAACGGATGAAATTTCCTTTATCAGCGTAGGCCTCAATGTGATCCAAAGAAGCCCTTCTCAGATTCCTCAAAGACAGTGTTAATGGACTGCTCCACGAAACATAAGTGTAACTCTGTGAGATGAATTCACACATCACCAAGAAGTTTCTAAGAAAGCTTCTTTCTAGTTTTCATCTGTGGATATTTCCTTTGTCACTGTAATAGTCATTGCGCTATGAAGTATCTAATTGCAGATCTCCAGAAAACTGTGCTAACAAACTGATCACTGAAGAGAAACGTGTAACTCTGTGAGTTGCATTCACACATGGCAATGCAGTTTCTCAGAAAGCTTCTCTTTAGTTATTATGTGAGGATATTTCCTTTATCACCATGGGCCCCAATAGGCTCCCAAATATCACTTTGCAGATTCCACGAAAAGAGGGTTAGCAAACTACTTCTTGAGACAGAGGTTGTAACTCTGTGAGATGAACTCACAGATCAGAAAGAAGTTTCTCAGAAAGCTTCTTTCTCGTTTTGAACGGATGAAATTTCCTTTATCAGCGTAGGCCTCAATGTGATCCAAAGAAGCCCTTCTCAGATTCCTCAAAGACAGTGTTAATGGACTGCTCCACGAAACATAAGTGTAACTCTGTGAGATGAATTCACACATCACCAAGAAGTTTCTAAGAAAGCTTCTTTCTACTTTTCATCTGTGGTTATTTCCTTTGTCACTGTAATGTTCATTGCGCTATGAAGTATCTAATTGCAGATTTCCAGAAAACTGTGCTAACAAACTGATCACTGAAGAGAAACGTGTAACTCTGTGAGTTGCATTCACACATGGCAATGCAGTTTCTCAGAAAGCTTCTCTTAGTTATAATGTGAGGATATTCCTTTATCACCATGGTCCCCAATAGGCTCCCAAATATCACTTTGCAGATTTCCACGAAAAGAGTGTTAGCAAACTGCTTCTTGACGCAGAGGTTGTAACTCTGTGAGATGAACTCACAGATCAGAAAGAAGTTTCTCAGAAAGCTTCTTTCACGTTTTGAACGGATGAAATGTCCTTTATCAGCGTAGGCCTCAATGTGATCCAAAGAAGCCCTTCTCAGATTCCTCAAAGACAGTGTTAATGGACTGCTCAACGAAACATAAGTGTAACTCTGTGAGATGAATTCACACATCACCAAGAAGTTTCTAAGAAAGCTTCTTTCTAGTTTTCATCTGTGGATATTTCCTTTGTCACTGTAATGTTCATTGCGCTATGAAGTATCTAATTGCAGATTTCCAGAAAACTGTGCTAACAAACTGATCACTGAAGAGAAACGTGTAACTCTGTGAGTTGCATTCACACATGGCAATGCAGTTTCTCAGAAAGCTTCTCTTTAGTTATTATGTGAGGAATATTCCTTTATCACCATGGGCCCCAATAGGCTCCCAAATATCACTTTGCAGATTCCACGAAAAGAGTGTTAGCAAACTGCTTCTTGACGGCAGACGGTTGTAACTCTGTGAGATGAACTCACAGATCAGAAAGAAGTTTCTCAGAAAGCTTCTTTCACGTTTTGAACGGATGAAATTTCCTTTATCAGCGTAGGCGTCAATGTGATCCAAAGAAGCCCTTCTCAGATTCCCCAAAGACAGTGTTAATGGACTGCTCCACGAAACATAAGTGTAACTCTGTGAGATGAATTCACACATCACCAAGAAGTTTCTAAGAAAGCTTCTTTCTAGTTTTCATCTGTGGATATTTCCTTTGTCACTGTAATGTTCATTGCGCTATGAAGTATCTAATTGCAGATCTCCAGAAAACTGTGCTAAAAAACTGATCACTGAAGAGAAACGTATAACTCTGTGAGTTGCATTCACACATGGCAATGCAGTTTCTCAGAAAGCTTCTCTTTAGTTATTATGTGAGGATATTTCCTTTATGACCATGGGCCCCTATAGGCTCCCAAATATCACTTTGCAGATTGCACGAGAAGAGTGTTAGCAAACTTCTTCTTGAGGCAGAGGTTGTAACTCTGTGAGATGAACTCAAAGATCAGAAAGAAGTTTCTCAGAAAGCTTCTTTCACATTTTGAACGGATGAAATTTCCTTTATCAGCGTAGGCCTCAATGTGATACAAAGAAGCCCTTCTCAGTTTCTCCAAAGACAGTGTTAATGGACTGCTCCAAGAAACATAAGTGTAATTCTGTGAGATGAATTCACACATCACCAAGAATTTTCTATGAAAGCTTCTTTCCAATTTTCATCTGTGGATATTTCCTTTGTCACTGTAATGTTCATTGCGCTATGAAGTATCTAATTGCAGATTTCCAGAAAACTGTGCTAACAAACTGATCACTGAAGAGAAACGTGTAACTCTGTGAGTTGCATTCACACATGGCAATGCAGTTTCTCAGAAAGCTTCTCTTTAGTTATTATGTGAGGATATTTCCTTTATCACCATGGGCCCCAATTAGGCTCCAAATATCACTTTGCAGATTCCACGAAAAGAGTGTTAGCAAACTGCTTCTTGAGGCAGAGGTTGTAACTCTGTGAGATGAACTCACAGATCAGAAAGAAGTTTCTCAGAAAGCTTCTTTCACGTTTTGAACGGATGAAATTTCCTTTATCAGCGTAGGCCTCAATGTGATCCAAAGAAGCCCTTCTCAGTTTCCCCAAAGACAGTGTTAATGGACTGCTCCACGAAACATAAGTGTAACTCTGTGAGATGAATTCACACATCACCAAGAAGTTTCTAAGAAAGCTTCTTTCTATTTTTCATCTGTGGATATTTCCTTTGTCACTGTAATGTTCATTGCGCTATGAAGTATCTAATTGCAGATCTCCAGAAAACTGTGCTAACAAACTGATCACTGAAGAGAAACGTGTAACTCTGTGAGTTGCATTCACACATGGCAATGCAGTTTCTCAGAAAGCTTCTCTTTAGTTATTATGTGAGGATATTTCCTTTATCACCATGGGCTCCCAATTAGGCTCCAAATATCACTTTGCAGATTCCACGAGAAGAGTGTTAGCAAACTGCTTCTTGAGGCAGAGGTTGTAACTCTGTGAGATGAACTCACAGATCAGAAAGAAGTTTCTCAGAAAGCTTCTTTCACGTTTTGAACGGATGAAATTTCCTTTATCAGCGTAGGCCTCAATGTGATCCAAAGAAGCCCTTCTCAGTTTCCTCCAAAGACAGTGTTAATGGACTGCTCCATGAAACATAAGTGTAAACTCTGTGAGATGAATTCACACATCACCAAGAATTTTCTAAGAAAGCTTCTTTCTAGTTTTCATCTGTGGATATTTCCTTTGTCACTGTAATGTTCATTGCGCTATGAAGTATCTAATTGCAGATCTCCAGAAAAGTGTGCTAACAAACTGATCACTGAAGAGAAACGTGTAACTCTGTGAGTTGCATTCACACATGGCAATGCAGTTTCTCAGAAAGCTTCTCTTTAGTTATTATGTGAGGATATTTCCTTTATCACCATGGGCCCCTATAGGCTCCCAAATATCTCTTTGCAGATTGCACAAGAGTGTTAGCAAACTTCTTCTTGAGGCAGAGGTTGTAACTCTGTGAGATAAACTCACAGATCAGAAAGAAGTTTCTCAGAAAGCTTCTTTCACGTTTTGAACGGATGAAATTTCCTTTATCAGCGTAGGCCTCAATGTCATCCAAAGAAGCCCTTCTCAGTTTCCCCAGAGACAGTGTTAATGGACTGCTCCACGAAACATAAGTGTAACTCTGTGAGATGAATTCACACATCACCAAGAGGTTTCTGAGAAAGCTTCTTTCTAGTTTTCATCTGTGGTTATTTCCTTTGTCACTGTAATGTTCATTGCGCTATGAAGTATCTAATTGCAGATCTCCAGAAAACTGTGCTAACAAACTGATCACTGAAGAGAAACGTGTAACTCTGTGAGTTGCATTCACACATGGCAATGCAGTTTCTCAGAAAGCTTCTCTTTAGTTATTATGTGAGGATATTCCTTTATCACCATGGGCCCCTATAGGCTCCCAAATATCACTTTGCAGATTCCACGAAAAGAGTGTTAGCAAACTGCTTCTTGAGGCAGAGGTTGTAACTCTGTGAGATGAACTCACAGATCAGAAAGAAGTTTCTCAGAAAGCTTCTTTCACGTTTTGAACGGATGAAATTTCCTTTATCAGCGTAGGCCTCAATGTGATCCAAAGAAGCCCTTCTCAGATTCCTCAAAGACAGTGTTAATGGACTGCTCCACGAAACATAAGTGTAACTCTGTGAGATGAATTCACACATCACCAAGAAGTTTCTAAGAAAGCTTCTTTCTAGTTTTCATCTGTGGATATTTCCTTTGTCACTGTAATGTTCATTGCGCTATGAAGTATCTAATTGCAGATCTCCAGAAAACTGTGCTAACAAACTGATCACTGAAGAGAAACGTGTAACTCTGTGAGTTGCATTCACACATGGCAATGCAGTTTCTCAGAAAGCTTCTCTTTAGTTATTATGTGAGGATATTCCTTTATCACCATGGGCCCCAATAGGCTCCCAAATATCACTTTGCAGATTCCACGAAAAGAGTGTTAGCAAACTGCTTCTTGCGGCAGAGGTTGTAACTCTGTGAGATGAACTCACAGATCAGAAAGAAGTTTCTCAGAAAGCTTCTTTCACGTTTTGAACGGATGAAATTTCCTTTATCAGCGTAGGCCTCAATGTGATCCAAAGAAGCCCTTCTCAGATTCCTCAAAGACAGTGTTAATGGACTGCTCCACGAAACATAAGTGTAACTCTGTGAGATGAATTCACACATCACCAAGAAGTTTCTAAGAAAGCTTCTTTCTAGTTTTCATCTGTGGATATTTCCTTTGTCACTGTAATGTTCATGCGCTATGAAGTATCTAATTGCAGATTTCCAGAAAAGTGTGCTAACAAACTGATCACTGAAGAGAAACGTGTAACTCTGTGAGTTGCATTCACACATGGCAATGCAGTTTCTCAGAAAGCTTCTCTTTAGTTATTATGTGAGGATATTTCCTTTATCACCATGGGCCCCTATAGGCTCCCAAATATCACTTTGCAGATTCCACGAGAAGAGTGTTAGCAAACTTCTTCTTGAGGCAGAGGTTGTAACTCTGTGAGATGAACTCACAGATCAGAAAGAAGTTTCTCAGAAAGCTTCTTTCACGTTTTGAACGGATGAAATTTCCTTTATCAGCGTAGGCCTCAATGTGATCCAAAGAAGCCCTTCTCAGATTCCTCAAAGACAGTGTTAATGGACTGCTCCACGAAACATAAGTGTAACTCTGTGAGATGAATTCACACATCACCAAGAAGTTTCTAAGAAAGCTTCTTTCTAGTTTTCATCTGTGGATATTTCCTTTGTCACTGTAATGTTCATTGCGCTATGAAGTATCTAATTGCAGATCTCCAGAAAACTGTGCTAACAAACTGATCACTGAAGAGAAACGTGTAACTCTGTGAGTTGCATTCACACATGGCAATGCAGTTTCTCAGAAAGCTTCTCTTTAGTTATTATGTGAGGATATTTCCTTTATCACCATGGGCCCCAATAGGCTCCCAAATATCACTTTGCAGATTCCACGAAAAGAGTGTTAGCAAACTGCTTCTTGAGGCAGAGGTTGTAACTCTGTGAGATGAACTCACAGATCAGAAAGAAGTTTCTCAGAAAGCTTCTTTCACGTTTTGAACGGATGAAATTTCCTTTATCAGCGTAGGCCTCAATGTGATCCAAAGAAGCCCTTCTCAGTTTCCCCAAAGACAGTGTTAATGGACTGCTCCACGAAACATAAGTGTAACTCTGTGAGATGAATTCACACATCACCAAGAAGTTTCTAAGAAAGCTTCCTTTCTAGTTTTCATCTGTGGATATTTCCTTTGTCACTGTAATGTTCATTGCGCTTTGAAGTATCTAATTGCAGATTTCCAGAAAACTGTGCTAACAAACTGATCACTGAAGAGAAACGTGTAACTCTATGAGTTGCATTCACACATGGCAATTCAGTTTCTCAGAAAGCTTCTCTTTAGTTATTATGTGAGGATATTTCCTTTATCACCATGGGCCCCAATAGGCTCCCAATATCACTTTGCAGATTCCACGAAAGAGTGTTAGCAAACTGCTTCTTGAGGCAGAGGTTGTAACTCTGTGAGATGAACTCACAGAGCAGAAAGAAGTTTCTCAGAAAGCTTCTTTCACGTTTTGAACGGATGAAATTTCCTTTATCAGCGTAGGCCTCAATGTGATCCAAAGAAGCCCTTCTCAGTTTCCTCAAAGACAGTGTTAATGGACTGCTCCACGAAACATAAGTGTAACTCTGTGAGATGAATTCACACATCACCAAGAAGTTTCTAAGAAAGCTTCTTTCTAGTTTTCATCTGTGGATATTTCCTTTGTCACTGTAATGTTCATTGCGCTACTGAAGTATCTAATTGCAGATCTCCAGAAAAGTGTGCTAACAAACTGATCACTGAAGAGAAACGTGTAACTCTGTGAGTTGCATTCACACATGGCAATGCAGTTTCTCAGAAAGCTTCTCTTTAGTTATTATGTGAGGATATTTCCTTTATCACCATGGGCCCCTATAGGCTCCCAAATATCACTTTGCAGATTGCACGAGAAGAGTGTTAGCAAACTTCTTCTTGAGGCAGAGGTTGTAACTCTGTGAGATGAACTCACAGATCAGAAAGAAGTTTCTCAGAAAGCTTCTTTCACGTTTTGAACGGATGAAATTTCCTTTATCAGCGTAGGCCTCAATGTAATCCAACGAAGCCCTTCTCAGTTTCCCCAAAGACAGTGTTAATGGACTGCTCCACGAAACATAAGTGTAACTCTGTGAGATGAATTCACACATCACCAAGAAGTTTCTAAGAAAGCTTCTTTCTAGTTTTCATCTGTGGATATTTCCTTGTCACTGTAATGTTCATTGCGCTATGAAGTAACTAATTGCAGATCTCCAGAAAACTGTGCTAACAAACTGATCACTGAAGAGAAACGTGTAACTCTGTGAGTTGCATTCACACATGGCAATGCAGTTTCTCAGAAAGCTTCTCTTTAGTTATTATGTGAGGATATTTCCTTTATCACCATGGGCCCCTATAGACTCCCAAATATCACTTTGCAGATTCCACGAAAAGAGTGTTAGCAAACTTCTTCTTGAGGCAGAGGTTGTAACTCTGTGAGATGAACTCACAGATCAGAAAGAAGTTTCTCAGAAAGCTTCTTTCACGTTTTGAACGGATGAAATTTCCTTTATCAGCGTAGGCCTCAATGTGATCCAAAGAAGCCCTTCTCAGATTCCTCAAAGACAGTGTTAATGGACTGCTCCACGAAAAATAAGTGTAACTCTGTGAGATGAATTCACACATCACCAAGAAGTTTCTAAGAAAGCTTCTTTCTAGTTTTCATCTGTGGATATTTCCTTTGTCACTGTAATGTTCATTGCGCTATGAAGTATCTAATTGCAGATCTCCAGAAAACTGTGCTAACAAACTGATCACTGAAGAGAAACGTGTAACTCTGTGAGTTGCATTCACACATGGCAATGCAGTTTCTCAGAAAGCTTCTCTTTAGTTATTATGTGAGGATATTTCCTTTATCACCATGGGCCCCAATAGGCTCCCAAATATCACTTTGCAGATTCCACGAAAAGAGGGTTAGCAAACTTCTTCTTGAGACAGAGGTTGTAACTCTGTGAGATGAACTCACAGATCAGAAAGAAGTTTCTCAGAAAGCTTCTTTCACGTTTTGAACGGATGAAATTTCCTTTATCAGCGTAGGCCTCAATGTGATCCAAAGAAGCCATTCTCAGTTTCCCCAAAGACAGTGTTAATGGACTGCTCCACGAAACATAAGTGTAACTCTGTGAGATGAATTCACACATCACCAAGAAGTTTCTACGAAAGCTTCTTTCTAGTTTTCATCTGTGGATATTTCCTTTGTCACTGTAATGTTCATTGCGCTATGAAGTATCTAATTGCAGATTTCCAGAAAACTGTGCTAACAAACTGATCACTGAAGAGAAACGTGTAACTCTGTGAGTTGCATTCACACATGGCAATGCAGTTTCTCAGAAAGCTTCTCTTTAGTTATTATGTGAGGATATTTCCTTTATCACCATGGGCCCCAATAGGCTCCAAATATCACTTTGCAGATTCCACGAAAAGAGTGTTAGCAAACTGCTTCTTGAGACAGAGTTTGTAACTCTGTGAGATGAACTCACAGATCAGAAAGAAGTTTCTCAGAAAGCTTCTTTCACGTTTTGAACGGATGAAATTTCCTTTATCAGCGTAGGCCTCAATGTCATCCAAAGAAGCCCTTCTCAGTTTCCCCAAAGACAGTGTTAATGGACTGCTCCACGAAACATAAGTGTAACTTTGTGAGATGAATTCACACATCACCAAGAAGTTTCTAAGAAAGCTTCTTTCTAGTTTTCATCTGTGGATATTTCCTTTGTCACTGTAATGTTCATTGCGCTATGAAGTATCTAATTGCAGATTTCCAGAAAACTGTGCTAACAAACTGATCACTGAAGAGAAACGTGTAACTCTGTGAGTTGCATTCACACATGGCAATGTAGTTTCTCAGAAAGCTTCTCTTTAGTTATTATGTGAGGATATTTCCTTTATCACCATGGGCCCCTATAGGCTCCCAAATATCACTTTGCAGATTCCACGAAAAGAGTGTTAGGAAACTGCTTCTTGCGGCAGACGTTGTAACTCTGTGAGATGAACTCACAGATCAAAAAGAAGTTACTCAGAAAACTTCTTTCACGTTTTGAACGGATGAAATTTCCTTTATCAGCGTAGGCGTCAATGTGATCCAAAGAAGCCCTTCTCAGATTCCCCAAAGACAGTGTTAATGGACTGCTCCATGAAACATAAGTGTAACTCTGTGAGATGAATTCACACATCACCAAGAAGTTTCTAAGAAAGCTTCTTTCTAGTTTTCATCTGTGGATATTTCCTTTGTCACTGTAATGTTCATTGCGCTATGAAGTATCTAATTGCAGATCTCCAGAAAAGTGTGCTAACAAACTGATCACTGAAGAGAAACGTGTAACTCTGTGAGTTGCATTCACACATGGCAATGCAGTTTCTCAGAAAGCTTCTCTTTAGTTATTATGTGAGGATATTTCCTTTATCACCATGGGCCCCTATAGGCTCCCAAATATCACTTTGCAGATTGCACGAGAAGAGTGTTAGCAAACTTCTTCTTGAGGCAGAGGTTGTAACTCTGTGAGATAAACTCACAGATCAGAAAGAAGTTTCTCAGAAAGCTTCTTTCACGTTTTGAACGGATGAAATTTCCTTTATCAGCGTAGGCCTCAATGTGATCCAAAGAAGCCCTTCTCAGATTCCTCAAAGACAGTGTTAATGGACCTCTCCACGAAACATAAGTGTAACTCTATGAGATGAATTCACACATCACCAAGAAGTTTCTAAGAAAGCTTCTTTCTGGTTTTCATCTGGGGATATTTCCTTTGTCACTGTAATGTTCATTGCGCTATGAAGTATTTAATTGCAGATCTCCAGAAAACTGTGCTAACAAACTGATCACTGAAGAGAAACGTGTATCTCTGTGAGTTGCATTCACACATGGCAATGCAGTTTCTCAGAAAGCTTCTCTTTAGTTATTATGTGAGGATATTTCCTTTATCACCATGGGCCCCAATAGGCTTCCAAATATCACTTTGCAGATTCCACGAAAAGAGTGTTAGCAAACTGCTTCTTGAGACAGAGTTTGTAACTCTGTGAGATGAACTCACAGATCAGAAAGAAGTTTCTCAGAAAGCTTCTTTCACGTTTTGAACGGATGAAATTTCCTTTATCAGCGTAGGCCTCAATGTCATCCAAAGAAGCCCTTCTCAGTTTCCCCAAAGACAGTGTTAATGGACTGCTCCACGAAACATAAGTGTAACTCTGTGAGATGAATTCACACATCACCAAAAAGTTTCAAAGAAAGCTTCTTTCTACTTTTCATCTGTGGATATTTCCTTTGTCACTGTAATGTTCATTGCGCTATGAAGTATCTAATTGCAGATTTCCAGAAAACTGTGCTAACAAACTGATCACTGAAGAGAAACGTGTAACTCTGTGAGTTGCATTCACAAATGGCAATGCAGTTTCTCAGAAAGCTTTTCTGTAGTTATTATGTGAAGATATTTCCTTTATCACCATGGGCCCCTATAGGCTCCCAAATATCAATTTGCAGATTCCATGAGAAGAGTGTTAGCAAACTTCTTCTTGAGGCAGAGGTTGTAACTCTGTGAGATGAACTCACAGATCAGAAAGAAGTTTCTCAGAAAGCTTCTTTCACGTTTTGAACGGATGAAATTTCCTTTATCAGCGTAGGCCTCAATGCAATCCAACGAAGCCCTTCTCAGTTTCCCCAAAGACAGTGTTAATGGACTGCTCCACGAAACATAAGTGTAACTCTGTGAGATGAATTCACACATCACCAAGAAGTTTCTAAGAAAGCTTCTTTCTAGTTTTCATCTGTGGATATTTCCTTTGTCACTGTAATATTCATTGCGCTATGAAGTATCTAATTGCAGATCTCCAGAAAAGTGTGCTAACAAACTGATCACTGAAGAGAAACGTGTAACTCTGTGAGTTGCATTCACACATGGCAATGCAGTTTCTCAGAAAGCTTCTCTTTAGTTATTATGTGAGGATAATTCCTTTATCACCATGGGCCCCTATAGGCTCCCAAATATCACTTTGCAGATTGCACGAGAAGAGTGTTAGCAAACTTCTTCTTGAGGCAGAGGTTGTAACTCTGTGAGATAAACTCACAGGTCAGAAAGAAGTTTCTCAGAAAGCTTCTTTCACTTTTTGAACGGATGAAATTTCCTTTATCAGCGTAGGCCTCAATGTGATCCAAAGATGCCCTTCTCAGATTCCTCAAAGACGGTGTTAATGGACTGCTCCACGAAACATAAGTGTAACTCCGTGAGATGAATTCACACATCACCAAGAAGGTTCTAAGATAGCTTCTTTCTACTTTTCATCTGGGGATATTTCCTTTGTCACTGTAATGTTCATTGCGCTATGAAATATCTAATTGCAGATCTTCAGAAAACTGTGCTAACAAACTGATCACTGAAGAGAAACGTGTAACTCTGTGAGTCGCATTCACACATGGCAATGCAGTTTCTCAGAAAGCTTCTCTCTAGTTATTATGTGAGGATATTTCCTTTATCACCATGGGCCCCTATAGGCTCCCAAATATCACTTTGCAGATTCCAGGAGAAGAGTGTTAGCAAACTGCTTCTTGAGGCAGAGGTTGTAACTCTGTGAGATGAACTCACAGATCAGAAAGAAGTTTCTCAGAAAGCTTCTTTCACGTTTTGTACGGATGAAATTTCCTTTATCAGCGTAGGCCTCAATGTGATCCAAAGAAGCCCTTCTCAGATTCCTCAAAGAGAGTGTTAATGGACTGCTCCACGAAACATAAGTGTAACTCTGTGAGATGAATTCACACATCACCAAGATGTTTCTAAGAAAGCTTCTTTCTACTTTTCATCTGGGGATATTTCCTTTGTCACTGTAATGTTCATTGCGCTATGAAGTATCTAATTGCACATTTTCAGAAAACTGTGCTAACAAACTGATCACTGAAGAGAAACGTGTAACTCAGTGAGTTGCATTCACACATGGCAATGCAGTTTCTCAGAAAGCTTCTCTTTAGTTATTATGTGAGGATATTTCCTTTATCACCAGGGCTCCCAATTGGCTCCCAAATATCACTTTGCAGATTCCACGAAAAGAGTGTTAGCAAACTGCTTCTTGCGGCAGACGTTGTAACTCTGTGAGATGAACTCACAGATCAAAAAGAAGTTTCTCAGAAAGCTTCTTTCACGTTTTGAACGGATGAAATTTCCTTTATCAGCGTAGGCGTCAATGTGATCCATAGAAGCCCTTCTCAGATTCCTCAAAGACAGTGTTAATGGACTGCTCCATGAAACATAAGTGTAACTCTGTGAGATGAATTCACACATCACCAAGAATTTTCTAAGAAAGCTTCTTTCTAGTATTCATCTGTGGATATTTCCTTTGTCACTGTAATGTTCATTGCGCTATGAAGTATCTAATTGCAGATCTCCAGAAAACTGTGCTAACAAACTGATCACTGAAGAGAAACGTGTAACTCTGTGAGTTGCATTCACACATGGCAATGCAGTTTCTCAGAAACCTTCTCTTTAGTTATTATGTGAGAATATTTCCTTTATCACCATGGGCCCCTATAGGCTCCCAAATATCACTTTGCAGATTGCACGAGAAGAGTGTTAGCAAACTTCTTCTTGAGGCAGAGTTTGTAACTCTGTGAGATGAACTCACAGATCAGAAAGAAGTTTCTCAGAAAGCTTCTTTCACGTTTTGAACGGATGAAATTTCCTTTATCAGCGTAGGCCTCAATGTGATCCAAAGAAGCCCTTCTCAGTTTCTCCAAAGACAGTGTTAATGGACTGCTCCAAGAAACATAAGTGTAACTCTGTGAGATGAATTCACACATCACCAAGAAGTTTCTAAGAAAGCTTCTTTCTAGTTTTCATTTTTGGATATTTCCTTTGTCACTGTAATGTTCATTGCGCTATGAAGTATCTAATTGCAGATCTCCAGAAAACTGTGCTAACAAACTGATCACTGAAGAGAAACGTGTAACTCTGTGGGTTGCATTCATACATGGCAATGCAGTTTCTCAGATAGCTTCTCTTTAGTTATTATGTGGGAATAATTCCTTTATCACCATGGGCCCCAATAGGCTCCCAAATATCACTTTGCAGATTCCACGAAAAGAGTGTTAGCAAACTGCTTCTTGAGGCAGAGGTTGTAACTCTGTGAGATGAACTCACAGAGCAGAAAGAAGTTTCTCAGAAAGCTTCTTTCACGTTTTGAACGGATGAAATTTCCTTTATCAGCGTAGGCCTCAATATGATCCAAAGAAGCCCTTCTCACTTTCCCCAAAGACAGTGTTAATGGACTGCTCCACGAAACATAAGTGTAACTCTGTGAGATGAATTCGCACATCACCAAGAAGTTTCTAAGAAAGCTTCTTTCTAGTTTTCATCTCTGGATATTTCCTTTGTCACTGTAATGTTCATTGCGCTACGAAGTATCTAAATGCAGATCTCCAGAAAACTGTGATAACAAACTGATCACTGAAGAGAAACGTGTAACTCTATGAGTTGCATTCACAAATGGCAATGCAGTTTCTCAGAAAGCTTTTCTGTAGTTATTATGTGAGGATATTTCCTTTATCACCATGGGCCCCTATAGGCTCCCAAATATCACTTTGCAGATTCCATGAGAAGAGTGTTAGCAAACTTCTTCTTGAGGCAGAGGTTGTAACTCTGTGAGATGAACTCACAGAGCAGAAAGAAGTTTCTCAGAAAGCTTCTTTCACGTTTTGAACGGATGAAATTTCCTTTTTCAGCGTAGGCCTCAATGTGATCCAAAGAAACCCTTCTCAGATTCCTCAAAGACAGTGTTAATGGACTGCTCCACGAAACATAAGTGTAACTCTGTGAGATGAATTCACACATCACCAAGAAGTTTCTAAGAAAGCTTCTTTCTAATTTTCATCTGTGTATATTTCCTTTGTCACTGTAATGTTCATTGCGCTATGAAGTATCTAATTGCAGATCTCCAGAAAAGTATGCTAACAAACTGATCACAGAAGAGAAACGTGTAACTCTGTGAGTTGAATTCACACATGGCAATGCAGTTTCTCAGAAAGCTTGTCTTTAGTTATTATGTGAGGATATTTCCTTTATCACCATGGGCCCCAATAGGCTCCCAAATATCACTTTACAGATTCCACGAAAAGAGTGTTAGCAAACTGCTTCTTGAGACAGAGGTTGTAACTCTGTGAGATTAACTCACAGATCAGAAAGTAGTTTCTCAGAAAGCTTCTTTCACGTTTTGAACGGATGAAATTTCCTTTATCAGCGTAGGCGTCAATGTGATCCATAGAAGCCCTTCTCAGATTCCTCAAAGACAGTGTTAATGGACTGCTCCACGAAACATAAGTGTAACTCTGTGAGATGAATTCACACATCACCAAGAAGTTTCTAAGAAAGCTTCTTTCTAGTTTTCATCTGTGGATATTTCCTTTGTCACTGTAATGTTCATTGCGCTATGAAGTATCTAATTGCAGATTTTCAGAAAACTGTGCTAACAAACTGATCACTGAAGAGAAACGTGTAACTCTGTGAGTTGCATTCACACATGGCAATGCAGTTTCTCAGAAAGCTTCTCTTTAGTTATTATGTGAGGATAGTTCCTTTATCACCATGGGGCCCTCTAGGCTCCAAATATCACTTTGCAGATTCCACGAAAAGAGTGTTAGCAAACTGCTTCTTGAGGCAGAGGTTGTAAATCTGTAAGATGAGATCACAGATCAGAAAGAAGTTTCTCAGAAAGCTTCTTTCACGTTTTGAACGGATGAAATTTCCTTTATCAGCGAAGGCCTCAATGTGATCCAAAGAAGCCCTTCTCCGTTTCCCCGAAGACAGTGTTAATGGACTGCTCCACGAAACATAAGTGTAACTCTGTGAGATGAATTCACACATCACCAAGAAGTTTCTAAGAAAGCTTCTTTCTAGTTTTCATCTGTGGATATTTCCTTTGTCACTGTAATGTTCATTGCGCTATGAAGTATCTAATTGCAGATCTCCAGAAAACTGTGTTAACAAACTGATCACTGAAGAGAAACGTGTAACTCTGTGAGTTGCATTCACACATGGCAATGCAGTTTCTCAGAAAGCTTCTCTTTAGTTATTATGTGAGGATATTTCCTTTATCACCATGGGCCCCTATAGGCTCCCAAATATCACTTTGCAGATTCCAGGAGAAGAGTGTTAGCAAACTGCTTCTTGAGGCAGAGGTTGTAACTCTGTGAGATGAACTCACAGATCAGAAAGTAGTTTCTCAGAAAGCTTCTTTCACGTTTTGTACGGATGAAATTTCCTTTATCAGCGTAGGCCTCAATGTGATCCAAAGAAGCCCTTCTCAGATTCCTCAAAGACAGTGTTAATGGACTGCTCCACGAAACATAAGTGTAACTCTGTGAGATGAATTCACACATCACCAAGATGTTTCTAAGAAAGCTTCTTTCTACTTTTCATCTGGAGATATTTCCTTTGTCACTGTAATGTTCATTGCGCTATGAAGTATCTAATTGCAGATTTTCAGAAAACTGTGCTAACAAACTGATCACTGAAGAGAAACGTGTAACTCTGTGAGTTGCATTCACACATGGCAATGCAGTTTCTCAGAAAGCTTCTCTTTAGTTATTATGTGAGGATATTTCCTTTATCACCAGGGCTCCCAATTGGCTCCAATATATCACTTTGCAGATTCCACGAAAAGAGTGTTAGCAAACTGCTTCTTGAGACAGAGGTTGTAACTCTGTGAGATTAACTCACAGATCAGAAAGTAGTTTCTCAGAAAGCTTCTTTCACGTTTTGAACGGATGAAATTTCCTTTATCAGCGTAGGCCTCAATGTGATCCAAATAAGATCTTCTCAGTTTCACCAAAGACAGTGTTAATGGACTGCTCCACGACACGTAAGTGTAACTCTGTGAGATGAATTCACACATCACCAAGAAGTTTCTAAGAAAGCTTCTTTCTAGTTTTCATCTGTGGATATTTCCTTTGTCACTGTAATGTTCATTGCGCTATGAAGTATCTAATTGCAGATCTCCAGAAAACTGTGCTAACAAACTGATCACTGAAGAGAAACGTGTAACTCTGTGAGTTGCATTCACACATGGCAATGCAGTTTCTCAGAAAGCTTCTCTTTAGTTATTATGTGAGGATAATTCCTTTATCACCATGGGTCCCAATAGGCTCCCAAATATCACTTTGCAGTTTCCACGAAAAGAGTGTTAGCAAACTGCTTCTTGACGCAGACGTTGTAACTCTGTGAGATGAACTCACAGATCAGAAAGAAGTTTCTCAGTAAGCTTCTTTCACGTTTTGAACGGATGAAATTTCCTTTATCAGCGTAGGCGTCAATGTGATCCAAAGAAGCCCTTCTCAGATTCCCCAAAGACAGTGTTAATGGACTGCTCCACGAAACATAAGTGTAACTCTGTGAGATGAATTCACACATCACCAAGAAGTTTCTAAGAAAGCTTCTTTCTAGTTTTCATCTGTAGATATTTCCTTTGTCACTGTAATGTTCATTGCGCGATGAAGTATCTAATTGCAGATCTCCAGAAAACTGTGCTAACAAACTGATCACTGAAGAGAAACGTGTAACTCTGTGAGTTGAATTCACACATGGCAATGCAGTTTCTCAGAAAGCTTCTCTTTAGTTATTATGTGAGGATATTTCCTTTATGACCATGGGCCCCTATAGGCTCCCAAATATCACTTTGCAGATTGCACGAGAAGAGTGTTAGCAAACTTCTTCTTGAGGCAGAGGTTGTAACTCTGTGAGATGAACTCACAGATCAGAAGGAAGTTTCTCAGAAAGCTTCTTTCACGTTTTGAACGGATGAAATTTCCTTTATCAGCGCAGGCCTCAATGTGATCCAAAGAAGCCCTTCTCAGATTCCTCAAAGACAGTGTTAATGGACTGCTCCACGAAACATAAGTGTAACCCAGTGAGATGAATTCACACATCACCAAGAAGTTTCTAAGAAAGCTTCTTTCTAGTTTTCATCTGTGGATATTTCCTTTGTCACTGTAATGTTCATTACGCTATGAAGTATCTAATTGCAGATCTCCAGAAAACTGTGCTAACAAACTGATCACTGAAGAGAAACGTGTAACTCTGTGAGTTGCATTCACACATGGCAATGCAGTTTCTCAGAAAGCTTCTCTTTAGTTATTAGGTGAGGATAATTCCTTTATCACCATGGGCCCCAATAGGCTCCCAAATATCACTTTGCAGATTCCACGAAAAGAGTGTTAGCAAACTGCTTCTTGAGGCAGAGGTTGTAACTCTGTGAGATGAACTCACAGATCAGAAAGAAGTTTCTCAGAAAGCTTCTTTCACGTTTTGAACGGATGAAATTTCCTTTATCAGCGTAGGCCTCAATGTGATCCAAAGAAGCCCTTCTGAGTTTCCCCAAAGCCAGTGTTAATGGACTGCTCCACGATACATAAGTGTAACTCAGTCAGATGAATTCACACATCACCAAGAAGTTTCTAAGAAAGCTTCTTTCTAGTTTTCATCTGTGGTTATTTCCTTTGTCACTGTAATGTTCATTGCGCTATGAAGTATCTAATTGCAGATCTCCAGAAAACTGTGCTAACAAACTGATCAATGAAGAGAAACGTGTAACTCTGTGAGTTGCATTCACACATGGCAATGCAGTTTCTCAGAAAGCTTCTCTTTAGTTATTATGGGAGGATATTTCCTTTATCACCATGGGCCCCAATAGGCTCCCAAATATCACATTGCAGATTCCACGAAAAGAGTGTTAGCAAACTGCTTCTTGAGGCAGAGGTTGTAACTCTGTGAGATGAACTCACAGATCAGAAAGAAGTTTCTCAGAAAGCTTCTTTCACGTTTTGAACGGATGAAATTTCCTTTATCAGTGTAGGCCTCAATGTGATCCAAAGAAGCCCTTCTCAGTTTCCCCAAAGACAGTGTTAAGGGACTGCTCCACGAAACATAAGTGTAACTCTGTGAGATGAATTCACACATCACCAAGAAGTTTCTAAGAAAGCTTCTTTCTAGTTTTCATCTGTGGATATTTCCTTTGTCACTGTAATGTTCTTTGCGCTATGAAGTATCTAATTGCAGATCTCCAGAAAACTGTGCTAACAAACTGATCACTGAAGAGAAACGTGTAACTCTGTGAGTTGCATTCAAACATGGCAATGCAGTTTCTCAGAAAGCTTCTCTTTAGTTATTATGTGAGGATATTTCCTTTATCACCATGGGCCCCAATAGGCTCCCAATTATCACTTGGCAGATTCCAGGAGAAGAGTGTTAGCAAACTTCTTCTTGAGGCAGAGGTTGTAACTCTGTGAGATGAACTCACAGATCAGAAAGATGTTTCTCAGAAAGCTTCTTTCACGTTTTGAACGGATGAAATTTCCTTTATCTGCGTAGGCCTCAATGTGATCCAAAGAAGCCCTTCTCAGATTCCTCAAAGACAGTGTTAATGGACTGCTCCACGAAACATAGTGTAACTCTGTGAGATGAATTCACACATCACCAAGAAGTTTCTAAGAAAGCTTCTTTCTAGTTTTCATCTGTGGATATTTCCTTTGTCACTGTAATGTTCATTGCGCTATGAAGTATCTAATTGCAGATTTCCAGAAAACTGTGCTGGCAATGCAGTTTCTCAGAAAGCTTCTCTTTAATTATTATGTGAGGATATTTACTTTATCACCATGGGCTCCTATAGGCTCCCAATTATCACTTTGCATATTCCAGGAGAAGAGTGTTAGCAAACTTCTTCTTGAGGCAGAGGTTGTAACTCTGTGAGATGAACTCACAGATCAGAAAGAAGTTTCTCAGAAAGCTTCTTTCACGTTTTGAACGGATGAAATTTCCTTTATCTGCGTAGGCCTCAATGTGATCCAAAGAAGCCCTTCTCAGATTCCTCAAAGACAGTGTTAATGGACTGCTCCACGAAACATAATGTAACTCTGTGAGATGAATTCACACATCACCAAGAAGTTTCTAAGAAAGCTTCTTTCTAGTTTTCATCTGTGGATATTTCCTTTGTCACTGTAATGTTCATTGCGCTATGAAGTATCTAATTGCAGATTTCCAGAAAACTGTGCTGGCAATGCAGTTTCTCAGAAAGCTTCTCTTTAGTTATTATGTGAGGATATTTCCTTTATCACCATGGGCCCCAACAGGCTCGCAAATATCACTTTGCAGAATCCAAGAAAAGAGTGTTAGCAAACTGGATCTTGAGGCAGAGGTTGTAACTCGGTGAGATGAACACACAGATCAGAAAGAAGTTTCTCAGAAAGCTTCTTTCACGTTTTGAACGGAAGAAATTTCCTTTTTCAGCGTAGGCCACAATGTGATCCAAAGAAGCCCTTCTCAGATTCCTCAAAGACAATGTTAATGGACTGCTCCACGAAACATAAGTGTAACTCTGTGAGATGAATTCACACATCACCAAGAAGTTTCTAAGAAAGCTTCTTTCTAGTTTTCATCTGGGGATATTTCCTTTGTCACTGTAATGTTCATTGCGCTATGAAGTATCTAATTGCAGATTTCCAGAAAACTGTGCTAACAAACTGATCACTGAAGAGAGACTTGCAACTCTGTGAGTTGCGTTCACACATGGCAATGCAGTTTCTCAGAAAGCTTCTCTTTAGTTATTATGTGAGGATAGTTCCTTTATCACCATGGGACCCTCTAGGCTCCAAATATCACTTTGCAGATTCCACGAAAAGAGTGTTAGCAAACTGCTTCCTGAGGCAGAGGTTGTAAATCTGTGAGATGAGATCACAGATCAGAAAGAAGTTTCTCAGAAAGCTTCTTTCACGTTTTGAACGGATGAAATTTCCTTTATCAGCGTAGGCCTCAATGTGATCCAAAGAAGCCTTTCTCCGTTTCCCCGAAGACAGTGTTAATGGACTGCTCCACGAAACATAAGTGTAACTCTGTGAGATGAATTCACACATCACCAAGAAGTTTCTAAGAAAGCTTCTTTCTAGTTTTCATCTGTGGATATTTCCTTTGTCACTGTAATGTTCATTGCGCTATGAAGTATCTAATTGCAGATCTCCAGAAAACTGTGTTAACAAACTGATCACTGAAGAGAAACGTGTAACTCTGTGAGTTGCATTCACACATGGCAATGCAGTTTCTCAGAAAGCTTCTCTTTAGTTATTATGTGAGGATATTTCCTTTATCACCATGGGCCCCTATAGGCTCCCAAATATCACTTTGCAGATTCCAGGAGAAGAGTGTTAGCAAACTGCTTCTTGAGGCAGAGGTTGTAACTCTGTGAGATGAACTCACAGATCAGAAAGTAGTTTCTCAGAAAGCTTCTTTCACGTTTTGTATGGATGAAATTTCCTTTATCAGCGTAGGCCTCAATGTGATCCAAAGAAGCCCTTCTCAGATTCCTCAAAGACAGTGTTAATGGACTGCTCCACGAAACATAAGTGTAACTCTGTGAGATGAATTCACACATCACCAAGAGGTTTCTAAGAAAGCTTCTTTCTACTTTTCATCTGGAGATATTTCCTTTGTCACTGTAATGTTCATTGCGCTATGAAGTATCTAATTGCAGATTTTCAGAAAACTGTGCTAACAAACTGATCACTGAAGAGAAACGTGTAACTCTGTGCGTTGCATTCACACATGGCAATGCAGTTTCTCAGAAAGCTTCTCTTTAGTTATTATGTGAGGATATTTCCTTTATCACCAGGGCTCCCAATTGGCTCCAATATATCACTTTGCAGATTCCACGAAAAGAGTGTTAGCAAACTGCTTCTTGACGCAGACGTTGTAACTCTGTGAGATGAACTCACAGATCAGAAAGAAGTTTCTCAGAAAGCTTCTTTCACGTTTTGAACGGATGAAATTTCCTTTATCAGCGTAGGCGTCAATGTGATCCAAAGAAGCCCTTCTCAGATTCCCCAAATACAGTGTTAATGGACTGCTCCACGAAACATAAGTGTAACTCTGTGAGATGAATTCACACATCACCAAGAAGTTTCTAAGAAAGCTTCTTTCTAGTTTTCATTTGTAGATATTTCCTTTGTCACTGTAATGTTCATTGCGCGATGAAGTATCTAATTGCAGATCTCCAGAAAACTGTGCTAACAAACTGATCACTGAAGAGAAACGTGTAACTCTGTGAGTTGAATTCACACATGGCAATGCAGTTTCTCAGAAAGCTTCTCTTTAGTTATTATGTGAGGATATTTCCTTTACCACCATGGGCCCCTATAGTCTCCCAAATATCACTTTGCAGATTGCACGAGAAGAGTGTTAGCAAACTTCTTCTTGAGGCAGAGGTTGTAACTCTGTGAGATGAACTCACAGATCAGAAAGAAGTTTCTCAGAAAGCTTCTTTCACGTTTTGAACGGATGAAATTCCCTTTATCAGCGTAGGCCTCAATGTGATCCAAAGAAGCCCTTCTCAGTTTCTCCAAAGACAGTGTTAATGGACTGCTCCAAGAAACATAAGTGTAACTCTGTGAGATGAATTCACACATCACCAAGAATTTTCTATGAAAGCTTCTTTCTAGTTTTCATCTGTGGATATTTCCTTTGTCACTGTAATGTTCATTGCGCTATGAAGTATCTAAATGCAGATTTCCAGAAAACTGTGCTGGCAATGCAGTTTCTCAGAAAGCTTCTCTTTAGTTATTATGTGAGTATATTTTCTTTATCACCATGGGCCCCAATAGGCTCGCAAATATCACTTTGCAGAATCCACGAAAAGAGTGTTAGCAGACTGCTTCTTAAGGCAGGGGTTGTAACTCGGTGAGATGAACTCAGAGATCAGAAAGAAGTTTCTCAGAAAGCTTCTTTCACGTTTTGAACGGATGAGATTTCCTTTATCAGCGTAAGCCTCAATGTGATACAAAGAGGCCCTTCTCAGATTCCTCAAAGACAGTGTTAATGGACTGCTCCACGAAACATAAGTGTAACTCTGTGAGATGAATTCACACATCACCAAGAAGTTTCTAAGAAAGCTTCTATCTAGTTTTCATCTGTGGATATTTCCTTTGTCACTGTAATGTTCATTGCGCTATGAAGTATCTAGTTGCAGATTTCCAGAGAACTGTGCTAACAAACTGATCACTGAAGAGTAACGTGTAACTCTGTGAGTTGCATTCACACATGGCAATGCAGTTTCTCAGATAGCTTCTCTTTAGTTATTATGTGAGGATATTTCCTTTATCACCATGGGCTCCTATAGGCTCCCAATTATCACTTTGCAGATTCCACGAGAAGAGTGTTAGCAAACTTCTTCTTGAGGCAGAGCTTGTAAATCTGTGAGATGAACTCACAGATCAGAAAGAAGTTTCTCAGAAAGCTTCTTTCACGTTTTGAACGGATGAAATTTCCTTTATCAGCGTAGGCCTCAATGTGATCCAAAGAAGCCCTTCTCAGTTTCCCCAAAGCCAGTGTTAATGGACTGCTCCACGATACATAAATGTAACTCAGTCAGATGAATTCACACATCACCAAGAAGTTTCTAAGAAAGCTTCTTTCTAGTTTTCATCTGTGGTTATTTCCTTTGTCACTGTAATGTTCATTGCGCTATGAAGTATCTAATTGCAGATCTCCAGAAAACTGTGCTAACAAACTGATCAATGAAGAGAAACGTGTAACTCTGTGAGTTGCATTCACACATGGCAATGCAGTTTCTCAGAAAGCTTCTCTTTAGTTATTATGGGAGGATATTTCCTTTATCACCATGGGCCCCAATAGGCTCCCAAATATCACATTGCAGATTCCACGAAAAGAGTGTTAGCAAACTGCTTCTTGAGGCAGAGGTTGTAACTCTGTGAGATGAACTCACAGATCAGAAAGAAGTTTCTCAGAAAGCTTCTTTCACGTTTTGAACGGATGAAATTTCCTTTATCAGTGTAGGCCTCAATGTGATCCAAAGAAGCCCTTCTCAGTTTCCCCAAAGACAGTGTTAATGGACTGCTCCACGAAACATAAGTGTAACTCTGTGAGATGAATTCACACATCACCAAGAAGTTTCTAAGAAAGCTTCTTTCCAGTTTTCATCTGTGGATATTTCCTTTGTCACTGTAATGTTCTTTGCGCTATGAAGTATCTAATTGCAGATCTCCAGAAAACTGTGCTAACAAACTGATCACTGAAGAGAAACGTGTAACTCTGTGAGTTGCATTCAAACATGGCAATGCAGTTTCTCAGAAAGCTTCTCTTTAGTTATTATGTGAGGATATTTCCTTTATCACCATGGGCCCCAATAGGCTCCCAATTATCACTTGGCAGATTCCAGGAGAAGAGTGTTAGCAAACTTCTTCTTGAGGCAGAGGTTGTAACTCTGTGAGATGAACTCACAGATCAGAAAGAAGTTTCTCAGAAAGCTTCTTTCACGTTTTGAACGGATGAAATTTCCTTTATCTGCGTAGGCCTCAATGTGATCCAAAGAAGCCCTTCTCAGATTCCTCAAAGACAGTGTTAATGGACTGCTCCACGAAACATAGTGTAACTCTGTGAGATGAATTCACACATCACCAAGAAGTTTCTAAGAAAGCTTCTTCTAGTTTTCATCTGTGGATATTTCCTTTGTCACTGTAATGTTCATTGCGCTATGAAGTATCTAATTGCAGATTTCCAGAAAACTGTGCTGGCAATGCAGTTTCTCAGAAAGCTTCTCTTTAGTTATTATGTGAGGATATTTACTTTATCACCATGGGCTCCTATAGGCTCCCAATTATCACTTTGCAGATTCCAGGAGAAGAGTGTTAGCAAACTTCTTCTTGAGGCAGAGGTTGTAACTCTGTGAGATGAACTCACAGATCAGAAAGAAGTTTCTCAGAAAGCTTCTTTCACGTTTTGAACGGATGAAATTTCCTTTATCTGCGTAGGCCTCAATGTGATCCAAAGAGCCCTTCTCAGATTCCTCAAAGACAGTGTTAATGGACTGCTCCACGAAACATAATGTAACTCTGTGAGATGAATTCACACATCACCAAGAAGTTTCTAAGAAAGCTTCTTTCTAGTTTTCATCTGTGGATATTACCTTTGTCATTGTAATGTTCATTGCGCTATGAAGTATCTAATTGCAGATTTCCAGAAAACTGTGCTGGCAATGCAGTTTCTCAGAAAGCTTCTCTTTAGTTATTATGTGAGGATATTTCCTTTATCACCATGGGCCCCAACAGGCTCGCAAATATCACTTTGCAGAATCCAAGAAAAGAGTGTTAGCAAACTGGTTCTTGAGGCAGAGGTTGTAACTCGGTGAGATGAACTCACAGATCAGAAAGAAGTTTCTCAGAAAGCTTCTTTCACGTTTTGAACGGAAGAAATTTCCTTTTTCAGCGTAGGCCTCAATGTGATCCAAAGAAGCACTTCTCAGATTCCTCAAAGACAGTGTTAATGGACTGCTCCACGAAACGTTATTGTAATTCTGTGAGATGAATTCACACATCACCAAGAAGTTTCTAAGAAAGCTTCTTTCTAGTTTTCATCTGTGGATATTTCCTTTGTCACTGTAATGTTCACTGCGCTATGAAGTATCTAATGGCAGATCTCCAGAAAACTGTGCTAACAAACTGATCACTGAAGAGAAACGTGTAACTCTGTGAGTTGCATTCACACATGGCAATGCAGTTTCTCCGAAATCTTCTCTTTAGTTATTATGCGAGGATATTTCCTTTATCACCATGGGCCCCAGTAGGCTCCCAAATATCACTTTGCAGATTCCACAAAAAGAGTGTTAGCAAATTGCTTGTTGAGGCAGAGGTTGTAACTCTGTGAGATGAACTCACAGATCAGAAAGAAGTTTCTCAGAAAGCTTCTTTCACGTTTTGAACGGATGAAATTTCCTTTATCAGCGTAGGCCTCAATGTGATCCAAAGAAGCCCTTCTCAGTTTCCCCAAAACAGTGTTAATGGACTGCTCCTCGAAACATAAGTGTAACTCTGTGAGATGAATTCACACATCAACAAGAAGTTTCTAAGAAAGCTTCTTTCTAGTTTTCATCTGTGGATATTTCCGTTGTCACTGTAATGTTCATTGCGCTATGAAGTATCTAATTGCAGATCTCCAGAAAACTGTGCTACCAAACTGATCACTGAAGAGAAACGTGTAACTCTGTGAGTTGCATTCACACATGGCAATGCAGTTTCTCAGAAAGATTCTCTTTAGTTATTATGTGAGGATATTTCCTTTATCACCATGGGCCCCAATAGGCTCCCAAATATCACTTTGCAGATTCCACGAAAAGAGTGTTAGCAAACTGCTTCTTGAGGCAGAGGTTGTAACTCTGTGAGATGAAGTCACAGATCAGAAAGAAGTTTCTCAGAAAGCTTCTTTCACGTTTTGAACCGATGAAATTTCCTTGATCAGCGTAGGCTTCAATGTGATCCAAAGAAGCCCTTCTCAGATTCCTCAAACACAGTGTTAATGGACTGCTCCACGAAACATAAGTGTAACTCTGTGAGATGAATTCACACATCACCAAGAAGTTTCTAAGAAAGCTTCTCTCTAGTTTTCATCTGTGGATATTTCCTTTGTCACTGTAATGTTCATTGCGCTATGAAGTATCTAATTGCAGATCTCCAGAAAACTGTGCTAACAAACTGATCACTGAAGAGAAACGTGTAACTCTGTGAGTTGCATTCACACATGGCAATGCAGTTTCTCAGAAAGCTTCTCTTTGGTTATTATGTGAGGATATTTCCTTTATCACCATGGACCCCTATAGGCTCCCAAATATCACTTTGCAGATTCCACGAGAAGAGTGTTAGCACACTTCTTCTTGAGGCAGAGGTTGTAACTCTGTGAGATGAACTCACAGATCAGAAAGAAGTTTCTCAGAAAGCTTCTTTCACGTTTTGAACGGATGAAATTTCCTTTATCAGCGTAGGCCTCAATGTGATCCAAAGAAGCCCTTCTCTGATTCCTCAAACACAGTGTTAATGGACTGCTCCACGAAACATAAGTGTAACTCTGTGAGATGAATTCACACATCACCAAGAAGTTTCTAAGAAAGCTTCTTTCTAGTTTTCATCTGTGAATATTTCCTTTGTCACTGTAATGTTCATTGCGCTATGAAGTATCTAATTGCAGATCTCCAGAAAACTGTGCTAACAAACTGATCACTGAAGAGAAACGTGTAACTCTGTGAGTTGCATTCACACATGGCAATGCAGTTTCTCAGAAAGTTTCTCTTTAGTTATTAAGTGAGGATATTTCCTTTATCACCATGGGTCCCAATTGGCTCCCAAATATCACTTTGCAGATTCCACGAAAAGAGTGTTCGCAAACTGCTTCTTGAGGCAGAGGTTGTAACTCTGTGAGATGACCTCACAGATCAGAAAGAAGTTTCTCAGAAACCTTCTTTCACGTTTTGAACGGATGAAATTTCCTTTATCAGCGTAGGCCTCAATGTGATTCAAAGAAGCCCTTCTCAGTTCCCCCAAAGACAGTGTTAATGGACTGCTCCAAGAAATTGAAGTGTAACTCTGTGAGGTGAATTCACACATCATCAAGAAGTTTCCAAGAAAGCTTCTTTCTAGTTTTCATCTGTGGATATTTCCTTTGTCACTGTAATGTTCATTGCGCTATGAAGTATCTAATTGCAGATTTCCAGAAAACTGTGCTACCAAACTGATCACTGAAGAGAAACGTGTAACTCTGTGAGTTGCATTCACACATGGCCATGCAGTTTCTCAGAAAGCTTCTCTTTAGTTATTATGGGAGGATATTTCCTTTATCACCATGGGCCCCAATAGGCTCCCAAATATCACTTTGCAGATTCCACGAAAAGAGTGTTAGCAAACTGCTTCTTGAGGCAGAGGTTGGAACTCTGTGAGATGAACTCCCAGATCAGAAAGAAGTTTCTCAGAAAGCTTCTTTCACCTTTTGAAAGGATGAAATTTCCTTTATCAGCGTAGGCCTCAATGTGATCCAAAGAAGCCCTTCTCAGATTCCTCAAAGAGAGTGTTAATGGACTGCTCCACGAAACATAAGTGTAACTCTGTGAGATGAATTCACACATCACCAAGAAGTTTCTAAGAAAGCTTCTTTCTAGTTTTCATCTGTGGATATTTCCTTTGTCACTGTAATGTTCATTGCGCTATGAAGTATCTAATTGCAGATCTCCAGAAAACTGTGCTAACAAACTGATCACTGAAGAGAAACGTGTAACTCTGTGAGTTGCATTCACACATGGCAATGTAGTTTCTCAGAAAGCTTCTCTTTAGTTATTATGTGAGGATATTTCCTTTATCACCATGGGCCCCAATAGGCTCCCAAATATCACTTTGCAGATTCCACGAAAAGAGTGTTAGCAAACTGCTTCTTGAGGCAGAGGTTGTAACTCTGTGAGATGAACTCACAGATCAGAAAGAAGTTTCTCAGAAACCGTCTTTCACGTTTTGAACGAATGAAATTTCCTTTATCTGCGTAGGCCTCAATGTGATCCAAAGAAGCCCTTCTCAGTGTCCCCAAAGACAGTGTTAATGGCCTGCTCCAGGAAACATAAGTGTAACTCTGTGAGATGAATTCACACATCACCAAGAAGTTTCTAAGAAAGCTTCTTTCTTGTTTTCATCTGTGGATATTTACTTTGTCACTGTAATGTTCATTGCGCTATGAAGTGTCTAATTGCAGATCTCCAGAAAACTGTGCTAACAAACTGATCACTGAAGAGAAACGTGTAACTCTGTGAGTTGCATTCACACATGGCAATGCAGTTTCTCAGAAAGCTTCTCTTTAGTTATTATGTGAGGATAATTCCTTTATCACCATGGGCCCCTATAGGCTCCCAAATATCACTTTGCAGATTCCACGAGAAGAGTGTTAGCAAACTTCTTCTTGAGGCAGAGGTTGTAACTCTGTGAGATGAACTCACAGATCAGAAAGAAGTTTCTCAGAAAGCTTCTTTCACGTTTTGAACGGATGAAATTTCCTTTATCAGCGTAGGCCTGAATGTGATCCAAAGAAGCCCTTCTCAGATTCTTCAAACACAGTGTTATTGGACTGCTCCACGAAACATAAGTGTAACTCTGTGAGATGAATTCACACATCACCAAGAAGTTTCTAAGAAAGCTTCTTTCTAGTTTTCATCTGTGGATATTTCCTTTGTCACTGTAATGTTCATTGCGCTATGAAGTATCTAATTGAAGATTTCCAGAAAACTGTGCTACCAAACTGATCACTGAAGAGAAACGTGTAACTCTGTGAGTTGCATTCACACATGGCAATGCAGTTTCTCAGAAAGCTTCTCTTTAGTTATTATGTGATGATATTTCCTTTATCACCATGCGCCCCAATAGGCTCCCAAATATCACTTTGCAGATTCCACGAAAAGTGTGTTAGCAAACTGGTTCTTGAGGCAGAGGTTGTAACTCTGTGAGATGAACTCACAGATCAGAAAGAAGTTTCTCAGAAAGCTTCTTTCACGTTTTGAACGGATGAAATTTCCTTTATCAGCGTAGGCCTCAGTGTGATCCAAAGAAGCCCTTCTAAGATTCCTCAAAGAGAGTGTTAATGGACTGCTAAACGAAACATAAGTGTAACTCTGTGAGATGAATTCACACATCACCAAGAAATTTCTAAGAAAGCTTCTTTCTTGTTTTCATCTGTGGATATTTCCTTTGTCACTGTAATGTTCCTTGCGCTATGAAGTATCTAATTGCAGATCTCCAGAAAACTGTGCTAACAAACTGATCACTGAAGAGAAACGTGTAACTCTGTGAGTTGCATTCACACATGGCAATGCAGTTTCTCAGAAAGTTTCTCTTTAGTTATTAAGTGAGGATATTTCCTTTATCACCATGGGTCCCAATTGGCTCCCAAATATCACTTTGCAGATTCCACGAAAAGAGTGTTCGCAAACTGCTTCTTGAGGCAGAGGTTGTAACTCTGTGAGATGACCTCACAGATCAGAAAGAAGTTTCTCAGAAAGCTTCTTTCACGTTTTGAACGGATGAAATTTCCTTTATCAGCGTAGGCCTCAATGTGATTCAAAGAAGCCCTTCTCAGTTCCCCCAAAGACAGTGTTAATGGACTGCTCCAAGAAATTGAAGTGTAACTCTGTGAGGTGAATTCACACATCATCAAGAAGTTTCCAAGAAAGCTTCTTTCTAGTTTTCATCTGTGGATATTTCCTTTGTCACTGTAATGTTCATTGCGCTATGAAGTATCTAATTGCAGATTTCCAGAAAACTGTGCTACCAAACTGATCACTGAAGAGAAACGTGTAACTCTGTGAGTTGCATTCACACATGGCCATGCAGTTTCTCAGAAAGCTTCTCTTTAGTTATTATGGGAGGATATTTCCTTTATCACCATGGGCCCCAATAGGCTCCCAAATATCACTTTGCACATTCCACGAAAAGAGTGTTAGCAAACTGCTTCTTGAGGCAGAGGTTGGAACTCTGTGAGATGAACTCCCAGATCAGAAAGAAGTTTCTCAGAAAGCTTCTTTCACCTTTTGAAAGGATGAAATTTCCTTTATCAGCGTAGGCCTCAATGTGATCCAAAGAAGCCCTTCTCAGATTCCTCAAAGAGAGTGTTAATGGACTGCTCCACGAAACATAAGTGTAACTCTGTGAGATGAATTCACACATCACCAAGAAGTTTCTAAGAAAGCTTCTTTCTAGTTTTCATCTGTGGATATTTCCTTTGTCACTGTAATGTTCATTGCGCTATGAAGTATCTAATTGCAGATCTCCAGAAAACTGTGCTAACAAACTGATCACTGAAGAGAAACGTGTAACTCTGTGAGTTGCATTCACACATGGCAATGTAGTTTCTCAGAAAGCTTCTCTTTAGTTATTATGTGAGGATATTTCCTTTATCACCATGGGCCCCAATAGGCTCCCAAATATCACTTTGCAGATTCCACGAAAAGAGTGTTAGCAAACTGCTTCTTGAGGCAGAGGTTGTAACTCTGTGAGATGAACTCACAGATCAGAAAGAAGTTTCTCAGAAACCGTCTTTCACGTTTTGAACGAATGAAATTTCCTTTATCTGCGTAGGCCTCAATGTGATCCAAAGAAGCCCTTCTCAGTTTCCCCAAAGACAGTGTTAATGGCCTGCTCCAGGAAACATAAGTGTAACTCTGTGAGATGAATTCACACATCACCAAGAAGTTTCTAAGAAAGCTTCTTTCTTGTTTTCATCTGTGGATATTTACTTTGTCACTGTAATGTTCATTGCGCTATGAAGTGTCTAATTGCAGATCTCCAGAAAACTGTGCTAACAAACTGATCACTGAAGAGAAACGTGTAACTCTGTGAGTTGCATTCACACATGGCAATGCAGTTTCTCAGAAAGCTTCTCTTTAGTTATTATGTGAGGATAATTCCTTTATCACCATGGGCCCCTATAGGCTCCCAAATATCACTTTGCAGATTCCACGAGAAGAGTGTTAGCAAACTTCTTCTTGAGGCAGAGGTTGTAACTCTGTGAGATGAACTCACAGATCAGAAAGAAGTTTCTCAGAAAGCTTCTTTCACGTTTTGAACGGATGAAATTTCCTTTATCAGCGTAGGCCTGAATGTGATCCAAAGAAGCCCTTCTCAGATTCTTCAAACACAGTGTTATTGGACTGCTCCACGAAACATAAGTGTAACTCTGTGAGATGAATTCACACATCACCAAGAAGTTTCTAAGAAAGCTTCTTTCTAGTTTTCATCTGTGGATATTTCCTTTGTCACTGTAATGTTCATTGCGCTATGAAGTATCTAATTGAAGATTTCCAGAAAACTGTGCTACCAAACTGATCACTGAAGAGAAACGTGTAACTCTGTGAGTTGCATTCACACATGGCAATGCAGTTTCTCAGAAAGCTTCTCTTTAGTTATTATGTGATGATATTTCCTTTATCACCATGCGCCCCAATAGGCTCCCAAATATCACTTTGCAGATTCCACGAAAAGTGTGTTAGCAAACTGGTTCTTGAGGCAGAGGTTGTAACTCTGTGAGATGAACTCACAGATCAGAAAGAAGTTTCTCAGAAAGCTTCTTTCACGTTTTGAACGGATGAAATTTCCTTTATCAGCGTAGGCCTCAGTGTGATCCAAAGAAGCCCTTCTAAGATTCCTCAAAGAGAGTGTTAATGGACTGCTAAACGAAACATAAGTGTAACTCTGTGAGATGAATTCACACATCACCAAGAAATTTCTAAGAAAGCTTCTTTCTTGTTTTCATCTGTGGATATTTCCTTTGTCACTGTAATGTTCCTTGCGCTATGAAGTATCTAATTGCAGATCTCCAGAAAACTGTGCTAACAAACTGATCACTGAAGAGAAACGTGTAACTCTGTGAGTTGCATTCATACATGGCAATCCAGTTTCTCAGAAAGCTTCTCTTTACTTATTATGTTAGGATATTTCCTTTATCACCACGGGCCCCTATAGGCTCCCAAATATCACTTTGCAGATTCCACGAGAAAAGTGTTAGCAAACTTCTTCTTGAGGCAGAGGTTGTAACTCTGTGAGATGAACTCACAGATCCGAAAGAAGTTTCTCAGAAAGCTTCTTTCACGTTTTGAACGGATGAAATTTCCTATATCAGCGTAGGCCTCAATGTGATCCAAAGAAGCCCTTCTCAGATTCCTCAAAGACAGTGTTAATGGACTGCTAAACGAAACATAAGTGTAACTCTGTGAGATGAATTCACACATCACCAAGAAGTTTCTAAGAAAGCTTCTTTCTATTTTTCATCTGTGGATATTTCCTTTGTCACTGTAATGTTCATTGCGCTATGAAGTATCTAATTGCAGATCTCCAGAAAACTGTGCTAACAAACTGATCACTGAAGAGAAACGTGTAACTCTGTGAGTTGCATTCACACATGGCAATGCAGTTTCTCAGAAAGCTTCTCTTTAGTTATTATGTGAGGATATTCCTTTATCACCATGGGCCCCAATAGGCTCCCAAATATCACTTTGCAGATTCCACGAAAAGAGTGTTAGCAAACTGCTTCTTGAGGCAGAGGTTGTAACTCTGTGAGATGAACTCACAGATCAGAAAGAAGTTTCTCAGAAAGCTTCTTTCACGTTTTGAACGGATGAAATTTCCTTTATCAGCGTAGGCCTCAGTGTGATCCAAAGAAGCCCTTCTCAGATTCCCCAAAGACAGTGTTAATGGACTGCTCCACGAAACATAAGTGTAACTCTGTGAGATGAATTCACACATCACCAAGAAGTTTCTAAGAAAGCTTCTTTCTAGTTTTCATCTGTGGATATTTCCTTTGTCACTGTAATGTTCATTGCGCTATGAAGTATCTAATTGCAGATCTCCAGAAAACTGTGCTAACAAACTGATCACTGAAGAGAAACGTGTAACTCTGTGAGTTGCATTCACACATGGCAATGCAGTTTCTCAGAAAGCTTCTCTTTAGTTATTATGTGAGGATATTTCCTTTATCACCATGGCTCCCAATTGGCTCCGAAATATCACTTTGCAGATTCCACGAAAAGAGTGTTAGCAAACTGCTTCTTGAGGCACAGGTTGTAACTCTGTGAGATGAACTCACAGATCAGAAAGAAGTTTCTCAGAAAGCTTCTTTCACGTTTTGAACGGATTAAATTTCCTTTATCTGCGTAGGCCTCAATGTGATCCAAAGAAGCCCTTCTCAGTTTCCCCAAAGACAGTGTTAATGGCCTGCTCCACGAAACATAAGTGTAACTCTGTGAAATGTATTCACACATCACCAAGAAGTTTCTAAGAAAGCTTCTTTCTATTTTTCATCTGTGGATATTTCCTTTGTCACTGTAATGTTCATTGCGCTGTGAAGTATCTAATTGCAGATCTCCAGAAAACTGTGCTAACAAACTGATCACTGAAGAGAAACGTGTAACTCTGTGAGTTTCATTCACACATGGCAATGCAGTTTCTCAGAAAGCTTCTCTTTAGTTATTATGTGAGGATATTTCCTTTATCACCATGGGCCCCTATACGCTCCCAAATATCTCTTTGCAGATTCCACGAGAAGAGTGTTAGCAAACTTCTTCTTGAGGCAGAGGTTGTAACTCTGTGAGATGAACTCACAGATCAGAAAGAAGTTTCTCAGAAAGCTTCTTTCACGTTTTGAACGGATGAAATTTCCTTTATCAGCGTAGGCCTCAATGTGATCCAAAGAAGCCCTTCTCAGATTCCTCAAAGAGAGTGTTAATGGACTGCTAAACGAAACATAAGTGTAACTCTGTGAGATGAATTCACACATCACCAAGAAGTTTCTAAGAAAGCTTCTTTCTTGTTTTCATCTGTGGATAGTTAATTTGTCACTGTAATGTTCATTGCGCTATGAAGTATCTAATTGCAGATCTCCAGAAAACTGTGCTAACAAACTGATCACTGAAGAGAAACGTGTAACTCTGTGAGTTGCATTCACACATGGCAATGCAGTTTCTCAGAAAGCTTCTCTTTAGTTATTATGTGAGGATAATTCCTTTATCACCATGGGCCCCAATAGGCTCCCAAATATCACTTTGCAGATTCCACGAAAAGAGTGTTCGCAAACTGCTTCTTGAGGCAGAGGTTGTAACTCTGTGAGATGAACTCACAGATCAGAAAGAAGTTTCTCAGAAAGCTTCTTTCACGTTTTGAACGGATGAAATTTCCTTTATCAGCGTAGGCCTCAGTGTGATCCAAAGAAACCCTTCTGATATTCCCCGAAGACAGTGTTAATGGACTGCTCCACGAAACATAAGTGTAACTCTGTGAGATGAATTCACACATCACCAAGAAGTTTCTAAGAAAGCTTCTTTCTAGTTTTCATCTGTGGATTTTTCTTTTGTCACTGTAATGTTCATTGCGCTATGAAGTATCTAATTGCAAATCTCCAGAAAACTGTGCTAACAAACTGATCACTGAAGAGAAACGTGTAACTCTGTGAGTTGCATTCACACATGGCAATGCAGTTTCTCAGAAAGCTTCTCTTTACTTATTATGTGAGGATAATTCATTTATCACCATGGGCCCCTATAGGCTCCCAAATATCACTTTGCAGATTCTACGAGAAGAGTGTTAGCAAAATTCTTCTTGAGGCAGATGTTGTAACTCTGTGAGATGAACTCACAGATCAGAAAGAAGTTTCTCAGAAAGCTTCATTCACGTTTTGAACCGATGAAATTTCCTTTATCAGCGTAGGCCTCCATGTGATCCAAAGAAGCCCTTCTCAGATTCCTCAAACACAGTGTTAATGGACTGCTCCACGAAACATAAGTGTAACCCTGTGAGATCAATTCACACATCACCAAGAAGTTTCTAAGAAAGCTTCTTTCTATTTTTCATCTGTGGATATTTACTTTGTCACTGTAATGTTCATTGCGCTATGAAGTGTCTAATTGCAGATCTCCAGAAAACTGTGCTAACAAACTGATAACTGAAGAGAAACGTGTAACTCTGTGAGTTGCATTCACACATGGCAATGCAGTTTCTCAGAAAGCTTCTCTTTAGTTATTATGTGAGGATAATTCCTTTATCACCATGGGCCCCAATAGGCTCCCAAATATCACTTTGCAGATTCCACGAAAAGAGTGTTAGCAAACTGCTTCTTGAGGCAGAGGTTGTAACTCTGTGAGATGAACTCACAGATCAGAAAGAAGTTTCTCAGAAAGCTTCTTTCACGTTTTGAACGGATGAAATTTCCTTTATCTGCGTATGCCTCAATGTGATCCAAAGAAGCCCTTCTCAGTTTCACCAAAGACAGTGTTAATGGCCTGCTCCAGGAAACATAAGTGTAACTCTGTGAGATGAATTCACACGTCACCAAGAAGGTTCTAAGAAAGCTTCTTTCTAGTTTTCATCTGTGGATAGTTCCTTTGTCACTGTAATGTTCATTGCGCTATGAAGTATCTAATTGCAGATCTCCAGAAAACTGTGCTAACAAACTGATCACTGAAGAGAAACGTGTAACTCTGTGAGTTGCATTCACACATGGCAATGCAGTTTCTCAGAAAGCTTCTCTTTAGTTATTATGTGAGGATATTTAATTTATCACCATGGGCCCCTATAGGCTCCCAAATATCACATTGCAGATTCCACGAAAAGAGTGTTAGCAAACTGCTTCTTGAGGCAGAGGTTGTAACTCTGTGAGATGTACTCACAGATCAGAAAAGAGTTTCTCAGAAAGCTTCTTTCACGTTTTGAACGGATGAAATTTCCTTTATCAGCGTAGGCCTCAATGTGATCCAAAGAAGCCCTTCTCAGACTCCTCAAAGACAGTGTTAATGGACTGCTCCACGAAACATAAGTGTAACTCTGTGAGATGAATTCACACATCACCAAGAAGTTTCTAAGAAAACTTCTCTCTAGTTTTCATCTGTGGATAGTTCCTTTGTCACTGTAATGTTCATTGCGCTATGAAGTATCTAATTGCAGATCTCCAGAAAACTGTGCTAACAAACTGATCACTGAAGAGAAACGTGTAACTCTGTGAGTTGCATTCACACATGGCAATGCAGTTTCTCAGAAAGCTTCTCTTTAGTTATTATGTGAGGATATTTCCTTTATCACCATGGGCCCCTATAGGCTCCCAAATATCACTTTGCAGATTCCACGAGAAGAGTGTTAGCAAACTTCTTCTTGAGGCAGAGGTTGTAACTCTGTGAGATGAACTCACAGATCAGAAAGAAGTTTCTCAGAAAGCTTCTTTCACGTTTTGAACGGATGAAATTTCCTTTATCAGCGTAGGCCTCAATGTGATCCAAAGAAGCCCTTCTCTGATTCCTCAAACACAGTGTTAATGGACTGCTCCACGAAACATAAGTGTAACTCTGTGAGATGAATTCACACATCACCAAGAAGTTTCTAAGAAAGCTTCTTTCTAGTTTTCATCTGTGGATATTTCCTTTGTCACTGTAATGTTCATTGCGCTATGAAGTATCTAATTGCAGATTTCCAGAAAACTGTGCTAACAAACTGATCACTGAAGAGAAACGTGTAACTCTGTGCGTTGCATTCACACATGGCAATGCACTTTCTCAGAAAGCTTCTCTTTAGTTTTTATGAGAGGATATTTCCTTTATCACCATGGGCCCCTATAGGCTCCCAAATATCACTTTGCAGATTCCACGAGACGAGTGTTAGCAAACTTCTTCTTGAGTCAGAGGTTGTAATTCTGTGAGATGAACTCACAGATCAGAAAGAAGTTTCTCAGAAAGCTTCTTTCACGTTTTGAACGGTTGACATTTCCTTTATCAGCGTAGGCCTCAATGTGATCCAAAGAAGCCCTTCTCAGATTCCTCAAAGATAGTGTTAATGGACTGCTCCACGAAACATAAGTATAACTCTGTTTGATGAATTCACACATCACCAAGAAGTTTCTAAGAAAGCTTCTTTCTAGTTTTCATCTGTGGATATTTCCTTTGTCACTGTAATATTCATTGCGCTAGGAAGTATCTAATTGCAGATTTCCAGAAAACTGTGCTAACAAACTGATCACTGAAGAGAAACGTGTAACTCTGTGCTTTGCATTCACACATGGCAATGCAGTTTCCCAGAAAGCTTCTCTTTAGTTTTTATGTGAGGATATTTCCTTTATCTCCATGGGCCCCTCTGGGCTCCCAAATATCACTTTGCAGATTCCACGATAAGAGTGTTAGCAAACTGCTTCTTGAGGCAGAGGTTGTAACTCTGTGAGATGAACTCCCAGATCAGAAAGAAGTTTCTCAGAAAGCTTCTTTCACCTTTTGAACGGATGAAATTTCCTTTATCAGCGTAGGCCTCAATGTGATCCAAAGAAGCCCTTCTCAGATTCCTCAAAGATAGTGTTAATGGACTGCTCCACGAAACATAAGTGTAACTCTGTGAGATGAATTCACACATGACCAAGAAGTTTCTAAGAAAGCTTCTTTCCAGTTTTCATCTGTGGATATTTCCTTTGTCACTATAATGTTCATTGTGCTATGAAGTATCTAATTGCAGATTTCCAGAAAACTGTGGTAACAAACTGATCACTGAAGGGAAACGTGTAACTCTGTGAGTTGCATTCACACATGGCAATGCAGTTTCTCAGAAAGCTTCTCTTTAGTTATTATGTGAGGATATTTCCTTTATCACCATGGGCCCCTGTGGGCTCCCAAATATCACTTTGCAGATTCCAGGAGAAGAGTGTTAGCAAACATTTTCTTGAGGCAGAGTTTGTAACTGTGTGAGATGAACTCACAGATCAGAAAGAAGTTTCTCAGAAAGCTTCTTTCACGTTTTGAACGGATGAAATTTCCTTTATCAGCGTAGGCCTCAATGTGATCCAAAGAAGCCCTTCTCAGATTCCCCAAAGACAGTGTTAAGGGACTGCTCCACGAAACATAAGTGTAACTCTGTGAGATGATTTCACACATCACCAAGAAGTTTCTAAGAAAGCTTCTTTCTAGTTTTCATCTGTGGATATTTCCTTTGTCACTGTAATGTTCATTGCGCTATGAAGTATCTAATTGCAGATTTCCAGAAAACTGTGCTACCAAACTGATCACTGAAGAGAAACGTGTAACTCTGTGAGTTGCATTCACACATGGCAATGCAGTTTCTCAGAAAGCTTCTCTTTAGTTATTATGTGAGGATAATTCCTTTATCACCCTGGGCCCCATTAGGCTCCCAAATATCACTTTGCAGATTCCACGAAAAGAGTGTTAGCAAACTGCTTCTTGAGGCAGAGGTTGTAACTCTGTGAGATGAACTCACAGATCAGAAAGAAGTTTCTCAGAAAGCTTCTTTCACGTTTTGAACGGATGAAATTTAATTTATCAGCGTAGGCCTCAATGTGATCCAAAGAAGCCCTTCTCAGTTTCCCCAAAGACAGTGTTAATGGACTGCTCCACGAAACATAATTGTAACTCTGTGAGATGAATTCACACATCACCAAGAATTTTCTAAGAAGGCTTCTTTCTAGTTTTCATCTGTGGATATTTCGTTTCTCACTGTAATGTTCATTGCGCTATGAAGTATCTAATTGCAGATCTCCAGAAAACTGTCCTAACAAACTGATCACCGAAGAGAAACGTGTAACTCTGTGAGTTGCATTCACACATGGCAATGCAGTTTCTCAGAAAGCTTCTCTTTAGTTATTATGTGAGGATATTTCCTTTATCACCATGGGCCACTATAGGCTCCCAAATATCACTTTGCAGATGCCACGAGAAAAGTGTTAGCAAACTGCTTCTTGAGGCAGAGGTTGTAACTCTGTGAGATGAACTCACAGATCAGAAAGAAGTTTCTCAGAAAGCTTCTTTCACGTTTTGAACGGATGAAATTTCCTTTATCAGCGTAGGCCTCAATGTGATCCAAAGAAGCCCTTCTCAGATTCCCCAAAGACAGTGTTAAGGGACTGCTCCACGAAACATAAGTGTAACTCTGTGAGATGATTTCACACATCACCAAGAAGTTTCTAAGAAAGCTTCTTTCTAGTTTTCATCTGTGGTATTTCCTTTGTCACTGTAATGTTCATTGCGCTATGAAGTATCTAATTGCAGATTTCCAGAAAACTTTGCTAACAAGCTGATCACTGAAGAGAAACGTGTAACTCTGTGAGTTGCATTCACACATGGCAATGCAGTTTCTCAGAAAGCTTCTCTTTAGTTATTATGTGAGGATATTTCCTTTATCACCATGGGCCACTATAGGCTCCCAAATATCACTTTGCAGATGCCACGAGAAAAGTGTTAGCAAACTGCTTCTTGAGGCAGAGGTTGTAACTCCGTGAGATGAACTCACAGATCAGAAAGAAATTTCTCAGAAAGCTTCTTTCACGTTTTGAACGGATGAAATTTCCTTTATCAGCGTAGGCCTCAATGTGATCCAAAGAAGCCCTTCTCAGTTTCCCCAAAGACAGTGTTAATGGACTGCTCCACGAAACATAAGTGTAACTCTGTGAGATGAATTCACACATCATCAAGAAGTTTCTAAGAAAGCTTCTTTCTAGTTTTCATCTGTGGATATTTCCTTTGTCACTGTAATGTTCATTGCGCTATGAAGTATCTAATTGCAGATCTCCAGAAAACTGTGCTAACAAACTGATCACTGAAGAGAAACGTGTAACTCTGTGAGTTGCATTCACACATGGCAATGCAGTTTCTCAGAAAGCTTCTATTTAGTTATTATGTGAGGATATTTCCTTTATCACCATGGGCCCCTAATAGGCTCCCAAATATCACTTTGCAGATTCCACGAGAAAGAGTGTTAGCAAACTGCTTCTTGAGGCAGAGGTTGTAACTCTGTGAGATGAACTCACAGATCAGAAAGAAGTTTCACAGAAAGCTTCTTTCACGTTTTGAACGGATGAAATTTCCTTTATCAGCGTAGGCCTCAATGTGATCCAAAGAAGCCCTTCTCATATTCCCCAAAGACAGTGTTAATGGACTGCTCCACGAAACATAGGTGTAACACTGTGAGATGAATTCACACATCACCAAGAGGTTTCTAAGAAAGCTTCTTTCTAGTTTTCATCTGTGGATATTTCCTTTGTCACTGTAATGTTCATTGCGCTATGAAGTATATAATTGCAGATCTCCAGAAAACTGTGCTAACAAACTGATCACTGAAGAGAAACGTGTAACTCTGTGAGTTGCCTTCACACATGGCAATGCAGTTCCTCAGAAAGCTTCTCCTTAGTTATTATGTGAGGATATTTCCTTTATCACCATGGGCCACTATAGGCTCCCAAATATCACTTTGCAGATTCCACGAGAAAAGTGTTAGCAAACTGCTTCTTGAGGCAGAGGTTGTAACTCTGTGAGATGAACTCACAGATCAGAAAGAAGTTTCTCAGAAAGCTTCTTTCACGTTTTGAACGGATGAAATTTCCTTTATCAGCGTAGGCCTCTATGTGATCCAAAGAAGCCCTTCTCAGTTTCCCCAAAGACAGTGTTAATGGACTGCTCCACGAAACATTAGTGTAACTCTGTGAGATGAATTCACACATCATCAAGAAGTTTCTAAGAAAGCTTCTTTCTAGTTTTCATCTGTGGATATTTCCTTTGTCACTGTAATGTTCATTGTGCTATGAAGTATCTAATTGCAGATCTCCAGAAAACTGCGCTAACAAACTGATCACTGAAGAGAAACGTGTAACTCTGTGAGTTGCATTCACACATGGCAATGCAGTTTCTCAGAAAGTTTCTCTTTAGTTATTATGTGAGGATATTTCCTTTATCACCATGGGCACCTATAGGCTCCCAAATATCACTTTGCAGATGCCACGAAAAGAGTGTTAGCAAACTGCTTCTTCAGGCAGAGGTTGTAGCTCTGTGAGATGAACTCACAGATCAGAAAGCAGTTTCTCAGAAAGCTTCTTTCACGTTTTGAACGGATGAAATTTCCTTTTCAGCGTAGGCCTCAATGTGATCCAAAGAAGCCCTTCTCAGTTTCCCCAGAGACAGTGTTAATGGACTGCTCCACGAAACATAAGTGTAACTCTGTGAGATGAATTCACACATCACCAAGAAGTTTCTAAGAAAGCTTCTTTCTAGTTTTCATCTGTGGATATTTCCTTTGTCACTGTAATGTTCATTGCGCTATGAAGTATATAATTGCAGATCTCCAGAAACCTGTGCTAACAAACTGATCACTGAAGAGAAACGTGTAACTCTGTGAGTTGCATTCACACATGGCAATGCAGTTTCTCAGAAAGCTTCTCTTTAGTTATTATGTGAGGATATTTCCTTTATCACCATGGGCCCCTTAAGGCTCCCAAATATCACTTTGCAGATTCCACGAGAAAAGAGTTAGCAAACTGCTTCTTTAGGCAGAGGTTGTAATTCTGTGAGATGAACTCACAAATCAGAAAGAAGTTTCACAGAAAGCTTCTTTCACGTTTTGAACGGATGAAATTTCCTTTATCAGTGTAGCCTCAATGTGATCCAAAGAAGCCCTTCTCAGTTTCCCCAAAGACAGTGTTAATGGACTGCTCCACGAAACATAAGTGTAACTCTGTGAGATGAATTCACACATCACCAAGAAGTTTCTAAGAAAGCTTCTTTCTAGTTTTCATCTGTGGATATTTCCTTTGTCACGGTAATGTTCATTGCGCTATGAAGAATCTAATTGCAGATCTCCAGAAAACTGAGCTAACAAACTGATCACTGAAGAGAAACGTGTAACTCTGTGAGTTGCATTCCCACATGGCAATGCAGTTTCTCAGAAAGCTTCTCTTTAGTTATTATGTGAGGATATTTCCTTTATCACCATGGGCCCCTATAGGCTCCCAAATATCACATTGCAGATTCCACGAAAAGAGTGTTAGCAAACTGCTTCTTGAGGCAGAGGTTGTAACTCTGTGAGATGTACTCACAGATCAGAAAGAGTTTCTCAGAAAGCTTCTTTCACGTTTTGAACGGATGAAATTTCCTTTATCAGCGTAGGCCTCAATGTGATCCAAAGAAGCCCTTCTCAGACTCCTCAAAGACAGTGTTAATGGACTGCTCCACGAAACATAAGTGTAACTCTGTGAGATGAATTCACACATCACCAAGAAGTTTCTAAGAAAGCTTCTTTCTAGTTTTCATCTGTGGATAGTTCCTTTGTCACTGTAATGTTCATTGCGCTATGAAGTATCTAATTGCAGATCTCCAGAAAACTGTGCTAACAAACTGATCACTGAAGAGAAACGTGTAACTCTGTGAGTTGCATTCACACATGGCAATGCAGTTTCTCAGAAAGCTTCTCTTTAGCTATTATGTGAGGATATTTCCTTATCACCATGGGCCCCTATAGGCTCCCAAATATCACTTTGCAGATTCCACGAAAAAAGGGTTAGCAAACTGCTTCTTGAGGCAGAGGTTGTAACTCTGTGAGATGAACTCACAGATCAGAAAGAAGTTTCTCAGAAAGCTTCTTTCACGTTTTGAACGGATGAAATTTCCTTTATCAGCGTAGGCCTCAATGTGATCCAAAGAAGCCCTTCTCAGATTCCTCAAAGACAGTGTTAATGGACTGCTCCACGAAACATAAGTGTAACTCTGTGAGATGAATTCACACATCACCAAGAAGTTTCTAAGAAAGCTTCTTTCTAGTTTTCATCTGTGGATATTTCCTTTGTCACTGTAATGTTCATTGCGCTATGAAGTATCTAATTGCAGATTTCCAGAAAACTGTGCTAACAAACTGATCACTGAAGAGAAACGTGTAACTCTGTGAGTTGCATTCACACATGGCAATGCAGTTTCTCAGAAAGCTTCTCTTTAGTTATTATGTGAGGATATTTCCTTTATCACCATGGGCCCCAATAGGCTCCCAAATATCACTTTGCAGATTCCACGAAAGAGTGTTAGCAAACTTCTTCTTGAGTCAGAGGTTGTAACTCTGTGAGATGAACTCACAGATCAGAAAGAAGTTTCTCAGAAAGCTTCTTTCACGTTTTGAACGGATGAAATTTCCTTTATCAGCGTAGGCCTCAATGTGATCCAAAGAAGCCCTTCTCAGATTCCTCAAAGACAGTGTTAATGGACTGCTCCACGAAACATAAGTGTAACTCTGTGAGATGAATTCACACATCACCAAGAAGTTTCTAAGAAAGCTTCTTTCTAGTTTTCATCTGTGGATATTCCTTTGTCACTGTAATGTTCATTGCGCTATGAAGTATCTAATTGCAGATTTCCAGAAAACTGTGCTAACAAACTGATCACTGAAGAGAAACGTGTAACTCTGTGAGTTGCATTCACACATGGCAATGCAGTTTCTCAGAAAGCTTCTCTTTAGTTATTATGTGAGGATATTTCCTTTATCACCATGGGCCCCTATAGGCTCCCAAATATCACTTTGCAGATTCCACGAAAAGAGTGTTAGCAAACTGCTTCTTGAGGCAGAGGTTGTAACTCTGTGAGATGAACTCACAGATCAGAAAGAAGTTTCTCAGAAAGCTTCTTTCACGTTTTGAACGGATGAAATTTCCTTTATCAGCGTAGGCCTCAATGTGATCCAAAGAAGCCCTTCTCAGTATTCCTCAAAGACAGTGTTAATGGACTGCTCCACGAAACATAAGTGTAACTCTGTGAGATGAATTCACACATCACCAAGAAGTTTCTAAGAAAGCTTCTTTCTAGTTTCATCTGTGGATATTTCCTTTGTCACTGTAATGTTCATTGCGCTATGAAGTATCTAATTGCAGATTTCCAGAAAACTGTGCTAACAAACTGATCACTGAAGAGAAACGTGTAACTCTGTGAGTTGCATTCACACATGGCAATGCAGTTTCTCAGAAAGCTTCTCTTTAGTTATTATGTGAGGATATTTCCTTTATCACCATGGGCCCCTAATAGGCTCCCAAATATCACTTTGCAGATTCCACGAGAAGAGTGTTAGCAAACTGCTTCTTGAGGCAGAGGTTGTAACTCTGTGAGATGAACTCACAGATCAGAAAGAAGTTTCTCAGAAAGCTTCTTTCACGTTTTGAACGGATGAAATTTCCTTTATCAGCGTAGGCCTCAATGTGATCCAAAGAAGCCCTTCTCAGATTCCCTCAAAGACAGTGTTAATGGACTGCTCCACGAAACATAAGTGTAACTCTGTGAGATGAATTCACACATCACCAAGAAGTTTCTAAGAAAGCTTCTTTCTAGTTTTCATCTGTGGATATTTCCTTTGTCACTGTAATGTTCATTGCGCTATGAAGTATCTAATTGCAGATCTTCAGAAAACTGTGCTAACAAACTGATCACTGAAGAGAAACGTGTAACTCTGTGAGTTGCATTCACACATGGCAATGCAGTTTCTCAGAAAGCTTCTCTTTAGTTATTATGTGAGGATATTTCCTTTATCACCATGGGCCCCTATAGGCTCCCAAATATCACTTTGCAGATTCCACGAGAAGAGTGTTAGCAAACTGCTTCTTGAGGCAGAGGTTGTAACTCTGTGAGATGAACTCACAGATCAGAAAGAAGTTTCTCAGAAAGCTTCTTTCGCGTTTTGAACAGGATGAAATTTCCTTTATCAGCGTAGGCCTCAATGTGATCCAAAGAAGCCCTTCTCAGTTTCCCCAAAGACAGTGTTAATGGACTGCTCCACGAAACATAAGTGTAACTCTGTGAGATGAATTCACACATCACCAAGAAGTTTCTAAGAAAGCTTCTTTCTAGTTTTCATCTGTGGATATTGCCTTTATCACTGTAATGTTCATTGCCCTATGAAGTATCTAATTGCAGATTTCCAGAAAACTGTGCTAACAAACTGATCACTGAAGAGAAACGTGTAACTCTGTGAGTTGCATTCACACATGGCAATGCAGTTTCTCAGAAAGGTTCTCTTTAGTTATTATGTGAGGATAATACCTTTATCACCATGGGCCCCATAGGCTCCCAAATATCACTTTTCAGATTCCACGAAAAGACTGTTAGCAAACTGCTTCCTGAGGCAGAGGTTGTAACTCTGTGAGATGAACTCACAGATCAGAAAGAAGTTTCTCAGAAAGCTTCTTTCACGTTTTGAACGGATGAAATTTCCTTTATCAGCGTAGGCCTCAATGTGATCCAAATAAGCCCATCTCAGTTTCCCCAAAGATAGTGCTAATGGACTGCTCCACGAAACATAAGTGTAACTCTGTGAGATGAATTCACACATCACCAAGAAGTTTCTAAGAAAGCTTCTTTCTAGATTTCATCTGTGGATATTTCCTTTGTCACTGTAATGTTCATTGCGCTATGAAGTATCTAATTGCAGATCTGCAGAAAACTGTGCTAACAAACTGATCACTGAAGAGAAACGTGTAACTCTGTGAGTTGCATTCACACATGGCAATGCAGTTTCTCAGAAAGCTTCTCTTTAGTTATTATGTGAGGATATTTCCTTTATCACCATGGGCCCCTAGAGGCTCCCAAATAACACTTTGCAGATTCCACGAGAAGAGTGTTTGCAAACTGCTTCTTGAGGCAGAGGTTGTAACTCTGTGAGATGAACTCACAGATCAGAAAGAAGTTTCTCAGAAAGCTTCTTTCACGTTTTGAACAGATGAAATTTCCTTTATCAGCGTAGGCCTCAATGTGATCCAAAGAAGCCCTTCTCAGATTCCTCAAAGACAGTGTTAATGGACTGCTCCAGGAAACATAAGTGTAACTCTGTGAGATGAATTCACACATCACCAAGAAGTTTCTAAGAAAGATTCTTTCCAGTTTTCATCTGTGGATATTTCCTTTGTCACTGTAATGTTCATTGCGCTATGAAGTATCTAATTGCAGATCTCCAGAAAACTGTGCTAACAAACTGATCACTGAAGAGAAACGTGTAACTCTGTGAGTTGCATTCACACATGGCACTGTAGTTTCTCAGAAAACTTCTCTTTAGTTATTATGTGAGGATATTTCCTTTATCACTATGGGCCCCAATAGGCTCCCAAATATCACTTTGCCGATTCCACGAAAAGAGTGTTAGCAAACTGCTTCTTGAGGCAGAGGTTGTAACTCTGTGAGATGAACTCACAGATCAGAAAGAAGTTTCTCAGAAAGCTTCTTTCACGTTTTGAACGGATGAAATTTCCTTTATCAGCGTAGGCCTCAATGAGATCCAAAGAAGCCCTTCTCAGTTTCCCCAAAGACAGTGTTAATGGACTGCTCCACGAAACATAAGTGTAACTCTGTGAGATGAATTCACACATCACCAAGAAGTTTCTAAGAAAGCTTCTTTCTAGATTTCATCTGTGGATATTTCCTTTGTCACTGTAATGTTCATTGCGCTATGAAGTATCTAATTGCAGATCTGCAGAAAACTGTGCTAACAAACTGATCACTGAAGAGAAACGTGTAACTCTGTGAGTTGCATTCACACATGGCAATGCAGTTTCTCAGAAAGCTTCTCTTTAGTTATTATGTGAGGATATTTCCTTTATCACCATGGGCCCCTAGAGGCTCCCAAATAACACTTTGCAGATTCCACGAGAAGAGTGTTTGCAAACTGCTTCTTGAGGCAGAGGTTGTAACTCTGTGAGATGAACTCACAGATCAGAAAGAAGTTTCTCAGAAAGCTTCTTTCACGTTTTGAACAGATGAAATTTCCTTTATCAGCGTAGGCCTCAATGTGATCCAAAGAAGCCTTCTCAGATTCCTCAAAGACAGTGTTAATGGACTGCTCCAGGAAACATAAGTGTAACTCTGTGAGGTGAATTCACACATCACCAAGAAGTTTCTAAGAAATATTCTTTCCAGTTTTCATCTGTGGATATTTCCTTTGTCACTGTAATGTTCATTGCGCTATGAAGTATCTAATTGCAGATCTCCAGAAAACTGTGCTAACGAACTGATCACTGAAGAGAAACGTGAAACTCTGTGAGTTGCATTCACACATGGCACTGTAGTTTCTCAGAAAACTTCTCTTTAGTTATTATGTGAGGATATTTCCTTTATCACCTATGGGCCCCAATAGGCTCCCAAATATCACTTTGCCGATTCCACGAAAAGAGTGTTAGCAAACTGCTTCTTGAGGCAGAGGTTTGTAACTCTGTGAGATGAACTCACAGATCAGAAAGAAGTTTCTCAGAAAGCTTCTTTCACGTTTTGAACGGATGAAATTTCCTTTATCAGCGTAGGCCTCAATGAGGATCCAAAGAAGCCATTCTCAGTTTCCCCAAGACAGTGTTAATGGACTGCTCCACGAACATAAGTGTAACTCTGTGAGATGAATTCACACATCACCAAGAAGTTTCTAAGAAAGCTTCTTTCTAGATTTCACTGTGGATATTTCTTGTCACTGTAATGTTCATTGCGCTATGAAGTATCTAATTGCAGATCTGCAGAAAACTGTTGCTAACAAACTGGATCACTGAAGAGAAACGTGTAACTCTGTGAGTTGCATTCAAACATGGCAATGCAGTTTCTCAGAAAGCTTCTCTTTAGTTATTATGTGAGGATATTTCCTTTATCACCATGGGCCCCTAGAGGCTCCCAAATAACACTTTGCAGATTCCACGAGAAGAGTGTTTGCAAACTGCTTCTTGAGGCAGAGGTTGTAACTCTGTGAGATGAACTCACAGATCAGAAAGAATTTCTCAGACAGCTTCTTTCACGTTTTGAACGATGAAATTTCCTTATCAGCGTAGGCCTCAATGTGATCCAAAGAAGCCCTTCTCAGATTCCTCAAGACAGTGTTAATGGACTGCTCCAGGAAACATAAGTGTAACTCTGTGAGATGAATTCAACATCACCAAGAAGTTTCTAAGAAATATTCTTTCCAGTTTTTCATCTGTGGATATTTCCTTTGTCACTGTAATGTTCATTGCGCTATGAAGTATCTAATTGCAGATCTCCAGAAAACTGTGCTAACGAACTGATCACTGAAGAGAAACGTGAAACTCTGTGAGTTGCATTCACACATGGCACTGTAGTTTCTCAGAAAACTTCTCTTTAGTTATTATGTGAGGATATTTCCTTTATCACTATGGGCCCCAATAGGCTCCCAAATATCACTTTGCCGATTCCACGAAAAGAGTGTTAGCAAACTGCTTCTTGAGGCAGAGGTTGTAACTCTGTGAGATGAACTCACAGATCAGAAAGAAGTTTCTCAGAAAGCTTCTTTCACGTTTTGAACGGATGAAATTTCCTTTATCAGCGTAGGCCTCAATGAGATCCAAAGAAGCCCTTCTCAGTTTCCCCAAAGACAGTGTTAATGGACTGCTCCACGAAACATAAGTGTAACTCTGTGAGATGAATTCACACATCACCAAGAAGTTTCTAAGAAAGCTTCTTTCTAGATTTCATCTGTGGATATTTCCTTTGTCACTGTAATGTTCATTGCGCTATGAAGTATCTAATTGCAGATCT
>NW_022141819.1:0-7634 GCF_007565055.1 Rhinopithecus roxellana | reverse complement strand
TCTGAGAAACTGCATTACCATGTGTGAATGCAACTCACAAAGTTACACGTTTCTCTTCAGTGATCAGTTTGTTAGCACAGTTTTCTGGAAATCTGCAATTAGATACTTCATAGCGCAATGAACATTACAGTGACAAAGGAAATATCCACAGTGAAACTAGAAGGAAGCTTTCTTAGAAACTTCTTGTTGATGTGTGAATTCATCTCACAGAGTTACACTTATGTTTCGTGGAACAGTCCATTAACGCTGTCTTTGGGGAAACTGAGAAGGGCTTCTTTGGACCACATTGAGGCCTACGCTGATAAAGGAAATTTCATCCGTTCAAACGTGAAAGAAGCTTTCTGAGAAACTTCTTTCTGATCTGTGAGTTCATCTCACAGAGTTACAACCTCTGCCTCAAGAAGAAGTTTGCTAACACTCTTCTCGTCTAATCTGCAAAGTGATATTTGGGAGCCTATGGGCCCATGGTGATAAAGGAAATGTCCTCACAATAACTAAAGAGAAGCTTTCTGAGAAACTGCATTACCATGTGTGAATGCAACTCACAAAGTTACACGTTTCTCTTCAGTGATCAGTTTGTTAGCACAGTTTTCTGGAGATCTGCAATTAGATACTTCATAGCGCAATGAACATTACAGTGACAAAGGAAATATCCAGATGAAAACTAGAAAGAAGCTTTCTTAGAAACTTCTTGTGATGTGTGAATTCATCTCACAGAGTTACACTTATGTTTCGTGGAGCAGTCCATTAACACTGTCTTTGGGGAAACTGAGAAGAGCTTCTTTGGACCACATTGAGGCCTACGCTGATAAAGGAAATTTCATCCGTTCAAAACGTGAAAGAAGCTTTCTGAGAAACTTCTTTCTGATCTGTGAGTTCATCTCACAGAGTTACAATCTCTGCCTCAAGAAGCAGTTTGCTAACACTCTTTCGTGGAATCTGCAAAGTGATATTTGGGAGCCTATAGGGGCCCATGGTGATAAAGGAAATCCTCACATAATAACTAAAGAGAAGCTTTCTGAGAAACTGCATTACCATGTGTGAATGCAACTCACAGAGTTACACGTTTCTCTTCAGTGATCAGTTTGTTAGCACAGTTTTCTGGAAATCTGCAATTAGATACTTCATAGCGCAATGAACATTACAGTGACAAAGGAAATATCCACAGTGAAACTAGAAGGAAGCTTTCTTAGAAACTTCTTGTTGATGTGTGAATTCATCTCACAGAGTTACATTATGTTTCGTGGAACAGTCCATTAACACTGTCTTTGGGGAAACTGAGAAGGGCTTCTTTGGACCACATTGAGGCCTACGCTGATAAAGGAAATTTCATCCGTTCAAAACGTGAAAGAAGCTTTCTGAGAAACTTCTTTCTGATCTGTGAGTTCATCTCACAGAGTTACAATCTCTGCCTCAAGAAGAAGTTTGCTAACACTCTCTTCGTAATCTGCAAAGTGATATTTGGGAGCCTATGGGCCCATGGTGATAAAGGAAATGTCCTCACATAATAACTAAAGAGAAGCTTTCTGAGAAACTGCATTACCATGTGTGAATGCAACTCACAGAGTTACACGTTTCTCTTCAGTGATCAGTTTGTTAGCATAGTTTTCTGGAGATCTGCAATTAGATACTTCATAGCGCAATGAACATTACAGTGACAAAGGAAATATCAGATGAAAACTAGAAAGAAGCTTTCTTAGAAACTTCTTGTTGATGTGTGAATTCATCTCACAGAGTTACACTTATGTTTCGTAACAGTCCATTAACACTGTCTTTGGGAAACAGAGAAGGGCTTCTTTGGACCACATTGAGGCCTACGCTGATAAAGGAAATTTCATCCGTTCAAAACGTGAAAGAAGCTTTCTGAGAAACTTCTTTCTGATCTGTGAGTTCATCTCACAGAGTTACAACCTCTGCCTCAAGAAGAAGTTTGCTAACACTCTTCTCGTCTAATCGCAAAGTGATATTTGGGAGCCTATAGGGGCCCATGGTGTTAAAGGAAATGTCCTCACATAATAACTAAAGAGAAGCTTTCTGAGAAACTGCATTACCATGTGTGAATGCAACTCACGAGTTACACGTTTCTCTTCAGTGATCAGTTTGTTAGCACAGTTTTCTGGAAATCTGCAATTAGATACTTCATAGCGCAATGAACATTACAGTGACAAAGGAAATATCCAGTGAAACTAGAAGGAAGCTTTCTTAGAAACTTCTTGTTGATGTGTGAATTCATCTCACAGAGTTACACTTATGTTTCGTGGAACAGTCCATTAACCTGTCTTTGGGGAAACTGAGAAGGGCTTCTTTGGACCACATTGAGGCCTACGCTGATAAAGGAAATTTCATCCGTTCAAAACGTGAAAGAAGCTTTCTGAGAAACTTCTTTCTGATCTGTGAGTTCATCTCACAGAGTTACAACCTCTGCCTCAAGAAGAAGTTTGCTAACACTCTTCTCGTCTAATCTGCAAAGTGATATTTGGGAGCCTATAGGGCCCATGGTGATAAAGGAAATGTCCTCACATAATAACTAAAGAGAAGCTTTCTGAGAAACTGCATTACCATGTGTGAATGCAACTCACAAGTTCACGTTTCTCTTCAGTGATCAGTTTGTTACACAGTTTTCTGGAGATCTGCAATTAGATACTTCATAGCGCAATGAACATTACAGTGACAAAGGAAATATCCAGATGAAAACTAGAAAGAAGCTTTCTTAGAAACTTCTTGGTGATGTGTGAATTCATCTCACAGAGTTACACTTATGTTTCGTGGAGCAGTCCATTAACACTGTCTTTGGGGAAACTGAGAAGGCTTCTTTGGATCACATTGAGGCCTACGCTGATAAAGGAAATTTCATCCGTTCAAAACGTGAAAGAAGCTTTCTGAGAAACTTCTTTCTGATCTGTGAGTTCATCTCACAGAGTTACAATCTCTGCCTCAAGAAGCAGTTTGCTAACACTCTTTTCGTGGTCTGAATCTGCAAAGTGATATTTGGGAGCCTATAGGGGCCCATGGTGATAAAGGAAATATCCTCATATAATAACTAAAGAGAAGCTTTCTGAGAAACTGCATTACCATGTGTGAATGCAACTCACAAGTTACACGTTTCTCTTCAGTGATCAGTTTGTTAGCACAGTTTTCTGGAAATCTGCAATTAGATACTTCATAGCGCAATGAACATTACAGTGACAAAGGAAATATCCACAGTGAAAACTAGAAGGAAGCTTTCTTAAAACTTCTTGTTGATGTGTGAATTCATCTCACAGAGTTACACTTATGTTTCGTGGAACAGTCCATTAACACTGTCTTTGGGGAAACTGAGAAGGGCTTCTTTGGACCACATTGAGGCCTACGCTGATAAAGGAAATTTCATCCGTTCAAAACGTGAAAGAAGCTTTCTGAGAAACTTCTTTCTGATCTGTGAGTTCATCTCACAGAGTTACAATCTCTGCCTCAAGAAGCAGTTTGCTAACACTCTCTTCGTAATCTGCAAAGTGATATTTGGAGCCTATGGGGCCCATGGTGATAAAGGAAATCCTCACATAATAACTAAAGAGAAGCTTTCTGAGAAACTGCATTGCCATGTGTGAATGCAACTCACAGAGTTACACGTTTCTCTTCAGTGATCAGTTTGTTAGCACAGTTTTCTGGAAATCTGCAATTAGATACTTCATAGCGCAATGAACATTACAGTGACAAAGGAAATATCCAGAGATGAAAACTAGAAAGAAGCTTTCTTAGAAACTTCTTGTTGATGTGTGAATTCATCTCACAGAGTTACACTTATGTTTCGTGGAACAGTCCATTAACACTGTCTTTGGGGAAACTGAGAAGGGCTTCTTTGGACCACATTGAGGCCTACGCTGATAAAGGAAATTTCATCCGTTCAAAACGTGAAAGAAGCTTTCTGAGAAACTTCTTTCTGATCTGTGAGTTCATCTCACAGAGTTACAATCTCTGCCTCAAGAAGAAGTTTGCTAACACTCTTCTCGTCTAATCTGCAAAGTGATATTTGGGAGCCTATAGGGGCCCATGGTGATAAAGGAAATGTCCTCACATAATAACTAAAGAGAAGCTTTCTGAGAAACTGCATTACCATGTGTGAATGCAACTCACAAGTTACACGTTTCTCTTCAGTGATCAGTTTGTTAGCACAGTTTTCTGGAAATCTGCAATTAGATACTTCATAGCGCAATGAACATTACAGTGACAAAGGAAATATCCACAGTGAAAACTAAAGGAAGCTTTCTTAGAAACTTCTTGTGATGTGTGAATTCATCTCACAGAGTTACACTTATGTTTCGTGGAACAGTCCATTAACACTGTCTTTGGGGAAACTGAGAAGGGCTTCTTTGGACCACATTGAGGCCTACGCTGATAAAGGAAATTTCATCCGTTCAAAACGTGAAAGAAGCTTTCTGAGAAACTTCTTTCTGATTGTGAGTTCATCTCACAGAGTACAACTCTGCCTCAAGAAGAAGTTTGCTAACACTCTTCTCGTCTAATCTGCAAAGTGATATTTGGGAGCCTATAGGGGCCCATGGTGATAAAGGAAATATCCTCACATAATAACTAAAGAGAAGCTTTCTGAGAAACTGCACTGCCATGTGTGAATGCAACTCACAGAGTTACGCCATTGTTTTTGCAGCCGTTTCTTAGGACTGTTTCCGTGGATTCCGAGAAGTGATATTTCAGATAGCTTTGAAGAATAGAAGGAAAAAGAAATATCCTCCAAGAGAAAGCAGAACCAAGCTTTCTGAGAAACTGCTTTGTGATATGTGAATTCATTTCACAGTGTTCTATCACCCTTTCTCGGGGGAGTTTCCTAGCACTCATTTGAGGAATCTCAGATGTGATGTCTTGGATATCGTTGAATCGCATGCTGAATAAGGAACTATCCTCAGAGAAACCTGCAGAGAAGCCTTCTCAGAAACTTCTTTGTTGTGGGTGATTTCAGCCCACAGATGTCCATCATTGTTTCCACTGAGAAACTTGCTAGGAGAGTTTTCGCAGAATCTGCAATAGGACACACGGTGGCGCTCCAAGACCACAAATAACTTCGTCTTACTAAAGAAAGAAGCTTTCTGAGAAACCGCTTTGTGATGTGTGAATTCAACTCACTAAGTTGCAGCTGTATATCGCGGGGCCGTGGCCTAGCCCTATTTGTGTGGAATCTGAGAACAACTATTCCCGAACCCTTTGAAAACAATGGGGCCAAGGGAAACATCTTCCAAAAAAATGAGAAAGAAGCTTACTGAGAAACTTCTTTCTGATCTGTGAGTTCATCTCACAGAGTTACAATCTCTGCCTCAAGAAGCAGTTTGCTAACACTCTTTTCGTGGAATCTGCAAAGTGATATTTGGCAGCCTATTGGGGCCCATGGTGATAAAGGAAATATCCTCACATAATAACTAAAGAGAAGCATTCTGAGAAACTGCATTGCCATGTGTGAATGCAACTCACAGAGTTACACGTTTCTCTTCAGTGATCAGTTTGTTAGCATAGTTTTCTGGAGATCTGCAATTAGATACTTCATAGCGCAATGAACATTACAGTGACAAAGGAAATATCCAGAGATGAAAACTTGAAAGAAGCTTTCATAGAAACTTCTTGGTGATGTGTGAATTCATCTCACAGAGTTACACTTATGTTTCGTGGAGCAGTCCATTAACACTGTCTTTGGGGAAACAACTGAGAAGGGCTTCTTTGGATCACATTGAGGCCTACGCTGATAAAGGAAATTTCATCCGTTCAAAACGTGAAAGAAGCTTTCTGAGAAACTTCTTTCTGATCTGTGAGTTCATCTCACAGAGTTACAACCTCTGCCTCAAGAAGAAGTTTGCTAACACTCTTCTCGTCTAATCTGCAAAGTGATATTTGGGAGCCTATAGGGGCCCATGGTGATAAAGGAAATGTCCTCACATAATAACTAAAGAGAAGCTTTCTGAGAAACTGCATTACCATGTGTGAATGCAACTCACAAGGTTCACGTTTCTCTTCAGTGATCAGTTTGTTAACACAGTTTTCTGGAGATCTGCAATTAGATACTTCATAGCGCAATGAACATTACAGTGACAAAGGAAATATCCAGATGAAAACTAGAAAGAAGCTTTCTTAGAAACTTCTTGGTGATGTGTGAATTCATCTCACAGAGTTACACTTATGTTTCGTGGAGCAGTCCATTAACACTGTCTTTGGGGAAACTGAGAAGAGCTTCTTTGGATCACATTGAGGCCTACGCTGATAAAGGAAATTTCATCCGTTCAAAACGTGAAAGAAGCTTTCTGAGAAACTTCTTTCTGATCGTGAGTTCATCTCACAGAGTTACAATCTCTGCCTCAAGAAGCAGTTTGCTAACACTCTTTTCGTGGAATCTGCAAAGTGATATTTGGGAGCCTATAGGGGCCCATGGTGATAAAGGAAATATCCTCACATAATAACTAAAGAGAAGCTTTCTGAGAAACTGCATTACCATGTGTGAATGCAACTCACAAGTTACACGTTTCTCTTCAGTGATCAGTTTGTTAGCACAGTTTTCTGGAAATCTGCAATTAGATACTTCATAGCGCAATGAACATTACAGTGACAAAGGAAATATCCACAGTGAAAACTAGAAGAAGCTTTCTTAGAAACTTCTTGTTGATGTGTGAATTCATCTCATAGAGTTACACTTATTTCGTGGAACAGTCCATTAACACTGTCTTTGGGGAAACTGAGAAGGGCTTCTTTGGACCACATTGAGGCCTACGCTGATAAAGGAAATTTCATCCGTTCAAAACGTGAAAGAAGCTTTCTGAGAAACTTCTTTCTGATCTGTGAGTTCATCTCACAGAGTTACAACCTCTGCCTCAAGAAGAAGTTTGCTAACACTCTTCTCGTCTAATCTGCAAAGTGATATTTGGGAGCCTATAGGGGCCCATGGTGATAAAGGAAATATCCTCACATAATAACTAAAGAGAAGCTTTCTGAGAAACTGCACTGCCATGTGTGAATGCAACTCACAGAGTTACGCCATTGTTTTTGCAGCCGTTTCTTAGGACTGTTTCCGTGGATTCCGAGAAGTGATATTTCAGATAGCTTTGAAGAATAGAAGGAGAAAGAAATGTCCTCCAAGAGAAAGCAGAACCAAGCTTTCTGAGAAACTGCTTTGTGATATGTGAATTCATTTCACAGTGTTCTATCACCCTTTCTCGGGGGAGTTTCCTAGCACTCATTTGAGGAATCTCAGATGTGATGTCTTGGATATCGTTGAATCGCATGCTGAATAAGGAACTATCCTCAGAGAAACCTGCAGAGAAGCCTTCTCAGAAACTTCTTTGTTGTGGGTGATTTCAGCCCACAGATGTCCATCATTGTTTCCACTGAGAAACTTGCTAGGAGAGTTTTCGCAGAATCTGCAATAGGACACACGGTGGCGCTCCAAGACCACAAATAACTTCGTCTTACTAAAGAAAGAAGCTTTCTGAGAAACCGCTTTGTGATGTGTGAATTCAACTCACTAAGTTGCAGCTGTATTTCGTGGGGCCGTGGCCTAGCCCTATTTGTGTGGAATCTGAGAACAGATATTCCCGAACCCTTTGAAAACAATGGGGCCAAGGGAAACATCTTCCAATAAAAATGAGAAAGAAGCTTACTGA
>NW_022141818.1:0-40925 GCF_007565055.1 Rhinopithecus roxellana | reverse complement strand
CCTTTATCACCATGGGCCCCAATAGGCTCCCAAATATCCTTTGCAGATTCCACGAAAAGAGTGTTAGCAAACTGCTTCTTGAGACAGAGTTTGTAACTCTGTGAGATGAACTCACAGATCAGAAAGAAGTTTCTCAGATAACTTCTTTCACGTTTTGAACGGAAGAAATTTCCTTTATCAGCATAGGCCTCAATGTGATCCAAAGAAGCCTTCTCAGATTCCTCAAAGACAGTGTTAATGGAATCCTCCATGAAACATAAGTGTAACTCTGTGAGATGAATTCACACATCACCAAGAAGTTTCTAAGAAAGCTTCTTTCTAGTTTTCATCTGTGGATATTTCCTTTGTCACTGTAATGTTCATTGCGCTATGAAGTATCTAATTGCAGAACTCCAGAAAACTGTGCTAACAAACTGATCACTGAAGAGAAACGTGTAACTCTGTGAGTTGCATTCACACATGACAATGCAGTTTCTCAGAAAGCTTCTCTTTAGTTATTATGTGAGGATATTTCCTTTATCACCATGGGCCCCAATAGGTTCCCAAATATCACTTTGCAGATTCCACGAAAAGAGTGTTAGCAAACAGCTTCTTGAGGCAGAGGTTGTAACTCTGTGAGATGAACTCACAGATCAGAAAGAAGTTTCTCAGAAAGCTTCTTTCACGTTTTGAACGGATGAAATTTCCTTTATCAGCGTAGGCCTCAATGTGATCCAAAGAAGCCCTTCTCAGATTCCTCAATGACAGTGTTAATGGACTGCTCCACGAAACATAAGTGTAACTCTGTGAGATGAATTCACACATCACCAAGAAGTTTCTAAGAAAGGTTCTTTCTAGTTTTCATCTGTGGATATTTCCTTTGTCACTGTAATGTTCATTGCGCTATGAAGTATCTAATTGCAGATCTCCAGAAAACTGTGCTAACAAACTGATCACTGAAGAGAAACGTGTAACTCTGTCAGTTGCATTCACACATGGAAATGCAGTTTCTCAGAAAGCTTCTCTTTAGTTATTATGTGAGGATATTACCTTAATCACCATGGGCCCCTATAGGCTCCCAAATATCACTTTGCAGATTCCACGAGAAGAGTGTTAGCAAACTTCTTCTAGAGGCAGAGGTTGTAACTCTGTGAGATGAACTCACAGATCAGAAAGAAATTTCTCAGAAAGCTTCTTTCACGTTTTGAACGGATGAAATTTCCTTTATCAGCGTAGGCCTCAATGTGATCCAAAGAAGCCCTTCTCAGATTCCTCAATGACAGTGTTAATGGACTGCTCCACGAAACATAAGTGTAACTCTGTGAGATGAATTCAGACATCAACAAGAAGTTTCTAAGAAAGCTTCTTTCTAGTTTTCATCTGTGGATATTTCCTTTGTCACTGTAATGTTCATTGCGCTATGAAGTATCTAATTGCAGATTTCCAGAAAACTGTGCTAACAAACTGATCACTGAAGAGAAACGTGTAACTCTGTCAGTTGCATTCACACATGGAAATGCAGTTTCTCAGAAAGCTTCTCTTTAGTTATTATGTGAGGATATTACCTTAATCACCATGGGCCCCTATAGGCTCCCAAATATCACTTTGCAGATTCCACGAGAAGAGTGTTAGCAAACTTCTTCTAGAGGCAGAGGTTGTAACTCTGTGAGATGAACTCACAGATCAGAAAGAAGTTTCTCAGAAAGCTTCTTTCACGTTTTGAACGGATGAAATTTCCTTTATCACCGTAGGCCTCAATGTGATCCAAAGAAGCCCTTCTCAGTTTCCCCAAAGAGAGTGTTAATGGACTGCTCCACGAAACATAAGTGTAGTTCTGTGAGATGAATTCACACATCACCAAGAAGTTTCTAAGAAAGCTTCTTTCTAGTTTTCATCTGTGGATATTTCCTTTGTCACTGTAATGTTCATTGTGCTATGAAGTATCTAATTGCAGATTTCCAGAAAACTGTGCTAACAAACTGATCACTGAAGTGAAAAGTGTAACTCTGTGAGTTGCATTCACACATGGCAATGCAGTTTCTCAGAAAGCTTCTCTTTAGATATTATGTGAGGATATTTCCTTTATCACCATGGGCCCCTATAGGCTCCCAAATATCACTTTGCAGATTCCACGAGAACAGTGTTAGCAAACTTCTTCTAGAGGCAGAGGTTGTAACTATGTGAGATGAACTCACAGATCAGAAAGAAGTTTCTCAGAAAGCTTCTTTCACGTTTTGAACGGATGAAATTTCCTTTATCAGCGTAGGCCTCAATGTGATCCAAAGAAGCCCTTCTCAGTTTCCCCAAAGACAGTGTTAATGGACTGCTCCACGAAACATAAGTGTAACTCTGTGAGATGAATTCACACATCACCAAGAAGTTTCTAAGAAAGCTTCTTTCTAGTTTTCATCTGTGGATATTTCCTTTGTCACTGTAATGTTCATTGCGCTATGAAGTATCTAATTGCAGATCTCCAGAAAACTGTGCTAACAAACTGATCACTGAAGAGAAACGTGTAACTCTGTGAGTTGCATTCACACATGGCAATGCAGTTTCTCAGAAAGCTTCTCTTTAGTTATTATGTGAGGATATTTCCTTTATCACCATGGGCCCCAATAGCCTCCCAAATATCACTTTGCGGATTCCACGAGAAGAGTGTCAGCAAACTTCTTCTAGAGGCAGAGGTTGTAACTCTGTGAGATGAACTCACAGATCAGAAAGAAATTTCTCAGAAAGCTTCTTTCACGTTTTGAACGGATGAAATTTCCTTTATCAGCGTAGGCCTCAATGTGATCCAAAGGAGCCCTTCTCAGTTTCCCCAAAGACAGTGTTAATGGACTGCTCCACGAAACATAAGTGTAACTCTGTGAGATGAATTCACACATCACCAAGAAGTTTCTAAGAAAGGTTCTTTCTAGTTTTCATCTGTGGATATTTCCTTTGTCACTGTAATGTTCATTGCGCTATGAAGTATCTAATTGCAGATTTCCAGAAAACTGTGCTAACAAACTGATCACTGAAGTGAAAAGTGTAACTCTGTGAGTTGCATTCACACATGGCAATGCAGTTTCTCAGAAAGCTTCTCTTTAGTTATTATGTGAGGATATTTCCTTTATCACCATGGGCCCCTATAGGCTCCCAAATATCACTTTGCAGATTCCACGAGAAGAGTGTTAGCAAACTTCTTCTAGAGGCAGAGGTTGTAACTCTGTGAGATGAACTCACATATCAGAAAGAAGTTTCTCAGAAAGCTTCTTTCACGTTTTGAACGGATGAAATTTCCTTTATCAGCGTAGGCCTCAATGTGATCCAAAGAAGCCCTTCTCAGTTTCCCCAAAGACAGTGTTAATGGACTGCTCCACGAAACATAAGTGTAACTCTGTGAGATGAATTCACACATCACCAAGAAGTTTCTAAGAAAGCTTCTTTCTAGTTTTCATCTGTGGATATTTCCTTTGTCACTGTAATGTTCATTGCGCTATGAAGTATCTAATTGCAGATTTCCAGAAAACTGTGCTAACAAACTGATCACTGAAGAGAAACGTGTAACTCTGTGAGTTGCATTCACACATGGCTATGCAGTTTCTCAGAAAGCTTCTCTTCAGTTATTATGTGAGGATATTTCCTTTATCACCATGGGCCCCAATAGGCTCCCAAATATCACTTTGCAGATTCCACGAAAAGAGTGTTAGCAAACTGCTTCTTGAGGCAGAGGTTGTAACTCCGTGAGATGAACTCACAGATCAGAAAGAAGTTTCTCAGAAAGCTTCTTTCACGTTTTGAACGGATGAAATTTCCTTTATCAGCGTAGGCCTCAATGTGATCCAAAGAAGCCCTTCTCAGATTCCTCAAAGACAGTGTTAATGGACTGCTCCACGAAACATAAGTGTAACTCTGTGAGATGAATTCACACATCACCAAGAAGTTTCTAAGAAAGCTTCTTTCTAGTGTTCATCTGTGGATATTTCCTTTGTCACTGTAATGTTCATTGCGATATGAAGTATCTAATTGCAGATCTCCAGAAAACTGTGCTAACAAACTGATCACTGAAGAGAAACGTGTAACTCTGTGAGTTGCATTCACACATGGCAATGCAGTTTCTCAGAAATCTTCTCTTTAGTTATTATGTGAGGATATTTCCTTTATCACCATGGGCCGCTCTAGGCTCCCAAATATCTCTTCGCAGATTCCACGAGAAGGGTGTTAGCAAACTTCTTCTTGAGGCAGAGGTTGTAACTCTGTGAGGTGAAATCACAGATCAGAAAGAAGCTTCTCAGAAAGCTTCTTTCCCGTTTTGAAAGGATGAAATTTCCTCTATCAGCGTAGGCCTCAATGTGATCCAAAGAAGCCCTTCTCAGATTCCTCAAAGACAGTGTTAATGGACTGCTCCACGAAACATAAGTGTAACTCTGAGAGATGAATTCACACATCACCAAGAAGTTTCTAAGAAAGCATCTTTCTAGTTTTCATCTGTGGATATTTCCTTTGTCACGGTAATTTCATTGCGCTATGAAGTATCTAATTGCAGATTTCCAGAAAACTGTGCTGGCAATGCAGTTTCTCAGAAAGCTTCTCTTTAGTTATTATGTGAGGATATTTCCTTTATCACCATGGGCCCCAATAGGCTCCCAAATATACCTTTGCAGATTCCACGAAAAGAGTGTTAGCAAACTGCTTCTTGAGACAGAGTTTGTAACTCTGTGAGATGAACTCACAGATCAGAAAGAAGTTTCTCAGATAACTTCTTTCACGTTTTGAACGGAAGAAATTTCCTTTATCAGCATAGGCCTCAATGTGATCCAAAGAAGCCCTTCTCAGATTCCTCAAAGACAGTGTTAATGGAATCCTCCATGAAACATAAGTGTAACTCTGTGAGATGAATTCACACATCACCAAAAAGTTTCTAAGAAAGCTTCTTTCTAGTTTTCATCTGAGGATATTTCCTTTGTCAGTGTAATGTTCTTCGCGCTATGAAGTATCTAATTGCAGATCTCCAGAAAACTGTGCTAACAAACTGATCACTGAAGAGAAACGTGGAACTCTGAGAGTTGCATTCACACATGGCAATGCAGTTTCTCAGAAAGCTTCTCTTTAGTTATTATGTGAGGATATTTCCTTTATCACCATGGGCCCCTATAGGTTCCCAAATATCACATTGCAGATTCCACGAGAAGAGTGTTAGCAAACTTCTTCTTGAGGCAGAGGTTGTAACTCTGTGAGATGAACTCACAGATCAGAAAGAAGTTTCTCAGAAAGTTTCTTTCACGTTTTCAACGGATGAAATTTCCTTTATCAGCGTAGGCCTCAAGGTGATCCAAAGAAGCCCTTCTCAGTTTCCCCAAAGACAGTGTTAATGGACTGCTCCACGAAACATAAGTGTAACTCTGTGAGATGAATTCACACATCACCAAGAAGTTTCTAAGAAAGCTTCTTTCTATTTTTCCTCTGTGGATATTTCCTTTGTCAGTGTAATGTTCTTTGCGCTATGAAGTATCTAATTGCAGATCTCCAGAAAACTGTGCTAACAAACTGATCACTGAAGAGAAACGTGTAACTCTGTGAGTTGCATTCACACATGGCAATGCAGTTTCTCAGAAAGCTTCTCTTTAGTTATTATGTGAGGATATTTCCTTTATCACCATGGGCCCCAATAGGCTCCCAAATATCACTTTGCAGATTCCAAGAAAAGAGTGTTAGCAAACTGCTTCTTGAGGCAGAGGTTGTAACTCTGTGAGATGAACTCACAGATCAGAAAGAAGTTTCTCAGAAAGCTTCTTTCACGTTTTGAACGGATGAAATTTCCTTTATAAGCGTAGGCCTCAATGTGATCCAAAGAAGCCCTTCTCAGTTTCCCCAAAGACAGTGTTAATGGACTGCTCCACGAAACATAAGTGTAACTCGGTGAGATGAATTCACACATCACCAAGAAGTTTCTAAGAAAGCTTCCTTCTAGTTTTCATCTGTGGATATTTCCTTTGTCACTGTAATGTTCACTGCGCTATGAAGTATCTAATTGCAGATCTCCAGAAAACTGTGCTAACAAACTGATCACTGAAGAGAAACGTGTAACTCTGTGAGTTGCATTCACACATGGCAATGCAGTTTCTCAGAAAGCTTCTCTTTAGTTATTATGTGAGGATATTTCCTTTATCACCATGGGCCGCTCTAGGCTCCCAAATATCTCTTCGCAGATTCCACGAGAAGGGTGTTAGCAAACTTCTTCTTGAGTCAGAGGTTGTAACTCTGTGAGGTGAAATCGCAGATCAGAAAGAAGTTTCTCAGAAAGCTTCTTTCACGTTTTGAACGGATGAAATTTCCTTTATCAGCGTAGGCCTCAATGTGATCCAAAGAAGCCCTTCTCAGATTCCGCAAAGACAGTGTTAATGGACTGCTCCACGAAACATAAGTGTAACTCTGAGAGATGAATTCACACATCACCAAGAAGTTTCTAAGAAAGCATCTTTCTAGTTTTCATCTGTGGATATTTCCTTTGTCACTGTAATGTTCTTTGCGCTATGAAGTATCTAATTGCAGATCTCCAGAAAACTGTGCTAACAAAGTGATCACTGAAGAGAAACGTGTAACTCTGTGAGTTGCATTCACACATGGCAATGCAGTTTCTCAGAAAGCTTCTCTTTAGTTATTATGTGAGGATATTTCCTTTATCACCATGGGCCCCTATAGGCTCCCAAATATCACTTTTCAGATTCCACGAGAAGAGTGTTATGAAACTGCTTCTTGAGGCAGAGGTTGTAACTCTGTGAGATGAATTCACAGATCAGAAAGGAGTTTCTCAGAAAGCTTCTTTCACCTTTTGAACGGATGAAATTTCCTTTATGAGCGTAGGCCTCAATGTGATCCAAAGAAGCCCTTCTCAGATTCCTCAAAGAAGTGTTAATGGACTGCTAGACGAAATATAAGTGTAACTCTGTGAGATGAATTCACACATCACCAAGATGTTTCTAAGAAAGCTTCTTTCTAGTTTTCATTTGTGGATATTTCCTTTGTCACTGTAATGTTCATTGCGCAATGAAGTATCTAATTGCAGATCTAGAGAAAACTGTGCGAACAAACTGATCCCTGAAGAGAAACGTGTAACTCTGTGAGTTGCATTCACACATGGCAATGCAGTTTCTCAGAAAGCTTCTCTTTAGTTATTATGTGAGGATATTTCCTTTATCACCATGGGCCCCATAGGCTCCAAATATCACTGTGCAAATTCCACGAAAAGAGTGTTAGCAAACTTCTTTTTGAGGCAGAGTTTGTAACCCTGTGAGATGAACTCACAGATCAGAAAGAAGTTTCTCAGAAAGCTTATTTCACTTTTTCAACGGATGAAATTTCCATTATCATCGTAGGCCTCAATGTGATCCAAAGAAGCCCTTCTCAGATTCCTCAAAGAAGTGTTAATGGACTGCTCCACGAAACATAAGTGTAACTCTGTGAGATGAATTCACACATCACCAAGAAGTTTCTAAGAAAGCTTCCTTCTAGTTTTCATCTGTGGATATTTCCTTTGTCACTGTAATGTTCATTGCGCTATGAAATATCTAATAGCAGATGTCCAGAAAACTATGCTAACAAACTGATCACTAAAGAGAAACGTGCAACTCTGTGAGTTGCATTCACACATGGCAATGCAGTTTCTCAGAAAGCTTCTCTTTAGTTATTATGTGAGGATATTTCCTTTATCACCATGAGACCCTATAGGCTCCCAAATATCACTTTGCAGATTCCACGAGAAGAGTGTTAGCAAACTGCTTCTTGAGGCCGAGGTTGTAACTCGGTGAGATGAACTCACAGATCAGAAAGAAGTTTCTCAGAAAGCTTCTTTCACGTTTGGAACGGATGAAATTTCCTTTATCAGCGTAGGCCTCAATGTGATCCAAAGAAGCCCTTCTCAGTTTCCCCAAAGACAGTGTTAAAGGACTGCTCCACGAAACATAAGTGTAACTCTGTGAGATGAGTTCACACATCACCAACAAGTTTCTAAGAAAGCTTCTTTCTAGTTTTCAACTGTCGATATTTCCTTTGTCACTGTAATATTCATGGCGCTATGAAGTATCTAATTGCAGATCTCCAGAAAACTGTGCTAACAAACTGATCACTGAAGAGAAACGTGTAACTCTGTGAGTTGCATTCACACATGGCAATGCAGTTTCTCAGAAAGCTTCTCTTTAGTTATTATGTGAGGGTATTTCCTTTATCACCATGGGCCCCAATAGGCTCGCAAATATCAGTTTGCAGATTCCACGAAAAGAGTGTTAGCAAACTGCTTCTTGAGGCAGAGGTTGTAACTCTGTGAGATGAACTCACAGATCAGAAAGAAGTTTCTCAGAAAGCTTCTTTCACGTTTTGAACGGATGAAATTTCCTTTATCAGCGTAGGCCTCAATGCGATCCAAAGAAGCCCTTCTCAGTTTCCCCAAAGACAGTGTTAATGGACTGCTAGACGAAATATAAGTGTAACTCTGTGAGATGAATTCACACATCACCAAGATGTTTCTAAGAAAGCTTCTTTCTAGTTTTCATTTGTGGATATTTCCTTTGTCACTGTAATGTTCATTGCGCTATGAAGTAACTAATTGCAGATCTCCAGAAAACTGTGCTAACAAACTGATCACTGAAGAGAAACGTGTAAATCTGTGAGTTGCATTCACCCATAGCAATGCAGTTTCTCAGAAAGTTTCTCTTTAGTTATTATGTGATATTATTTCCTTTTTCACCATGGGCCCCAATAGGCTCCCAAATATCACTTTGCAGATTCCACGAAAAGAGTGTTAGCAAACTGCTTCTTGAGGCAGTGGTAGTAACTCTGTGAGATGAACTCACAGATCAGAAAGAAGTTTCTCAGAAAGCTTCTTTCACGTTTTGAACGGATGAAATTTTCTTTCTCAGCGTAGGCCTCAATGTGATCCAAAGAAGCCCTTCTCAGTTTCCCCAGAGACAGTGTTAATGGACTGCTCCACGAAACATAAGTGTAACTCTGTGAGATGAATTCACACATCACCAAGAAGTTTTTAAGAAAGCTTCTTTCTAGTTTTCATCTGTGGATATTTCCTTTGTCACTGTAATGTTCATTGCGCTAGGAAGTATCTAATTGCAGATTTCCAGAAAACTGTGCTGGCAATGCAGTTTCTCAGAAAGCTTCTCTTTAGTTGTTATGTGAGGATATTTCCTTTATCACCATGGGCCCCAATAGGCTCCCAAATATCACTTTGCAGATTCCACGAAAAGAGTGTTAGCAAACTGCTTCTTGAGGCAGAGGTTGTAACTCTGTGAGATGAACTCACAGATCAGAAAGAAGTTTCTCAGAAAGCTTCTTTCACGTTTTGAATGGATGAAATTTCCTTTATCAGCGTAGGCCTCAATGTGATAAAAAGAAGCCCTTCTCAGTTTCCCCAAAGACAGTGTTAATGGACTGCTCCAAGAAACATAAGTGTAACTCTGTGAGATGAATTCACACATCACCAAGAAGTTTCTAAGAAAGCTTCTTTCTAGTTTTCATCTGTGGATATTTCCTTTGTCACTGTAATGTTCATTGCGCTATGAAGTATCTAATTGCAGATTTCCAGAAAACTGTGCTGGCAATGCAGTTTCTCAGAAAGCTTCTCTTTAGTTATTATGTGAGGATATTTCCTTTATCACCATGGGCCCCAATAGGCTCCCAAATATCACTTTGCAGATTCCACGAAAAGAGTGTTAGCAAACAGCTCCTTGAGACAGAGGTTGTAACTCTGTTCGATGAACTCACAGATAAGAAAGAAGTTTCTCAGAAAGCTTCTTTCACGTTTTGAACGGATGAAATTTCCTTTATCAGCGTAGGCCTCAATGTGATCCAAAGAAGCCCTTCTCAGTTTCCCCAAAGACAGTGTTAATGGACTGCTCCACGAAACATAAGTGTAACTCTGTGAGATGAATTCGCACATCACCAAGAAATTTCCAAGAAAGCTTCTTTCTAGTTTTCATCTGTGGATATTTCGTCACTGTAATGTTCATTGTGCTATGAAGTATCTAATTGCAGATCTCCAGAAAACTGTGCTAACAAACTGATCACTGAAGAGAAACGTGTAACTCTGTGAGTTGCATTCACACATGGCAATGCAGTTTCTCAGAAAGCTTCTCTTTAGTTATTATGTGAGGATATTTCCTTTATCACTATGGGCCCCAATAGTCTCCCAAATATCACTTTGCAGATTCCACAAATAGAGTGTTAGCAAACTGCTTCTTGAAGCAGAGGTTGTAACTCTGTGAGATGAACTCACAGATCAGAAAGAAGTTTCTCAGAAAGCTTCTTTCACGTTTTGAACGGATGAAATTTCCTTTATCAGCGTAGGCCTCAATGTCATCCAAAGAAGCCCTTCTAGATTACTCAAAGACAGTGTTAATGGACTGCTCCACGAAACATAAGTGTAACTCTGTGAGATGAATACACATCACCAAGAAGTTTCTAAGAAAGCTTCTTTCCAGTTTTCATCTGTGGATATTTCCTTTGTCACTGTAATGTTCACTGCGCTATGAAGTATCTAATTGCAGATTTCCAGAAAACTGTGCTAACAAACTGATCACTGAAGAGAAACGTGTAACTCTGTGAGTTGCATTCACACATTGCAATGCAGCTTCTCAGAAAGCTTCTCTTTAGTTATTATGTGAGGATATTTCCTTTATCACCATGGGCCCCTATAGGCTCCCAAATATCACTTTGCAGACTCCACGAGAAGAGTGTTAGCAATCGTCTTCTTGAGGCAGAGGTTGTAACTCTGTGAGATGAAGTCACAGATCAGAAAGAAGTTTCTCAGAAAGCTTCTTTCACGTTTTGAACGGATGAAATTTCCTTTATCAGCGTATGCCTCAATGTGATCCAAAGAAGCCCTTCTCAGTTTCCCGAAAGACAGTATTAATGGACTGCTCCACGAAACATAAGTGTAACTCTGTGAGATGAATTCACACATCACCAAGAAGTTTCTAAGAAAGCTTCTTTCTAGTTTTCATCTGTGGATATTTCCTTTGTCACTGTAATGATCATTGCGTTATGAAGTATCAAATTGCAGATTTCCAGAAAACTGTGCTAACAAACTGATCACTGAAGAGAAACGTGTAACTCTGTGATTTGCATTCACACATGGCAAAGCAGTTTCTCAGAAAGCTTCTCTTTAGTTATTATGTGAGGATATTTCCTTTATCACCATAGGCCCCAATAGGCTCCCAAATATCACTTTGCAGATTGCACGAAAAGAGTGTTAGTAAACTGCTTCTTGAGGCAGAGGTTGTAACTCTGTGAGATGAACTCATAGATCAGAAAGAAGTTTCTCAGAAAGCTTCTTTCACGTTTTGAACGGATGAAATTTCCTTTATCAGCGTAAGCCTCAATGTGATCCAAAGAAGCCCTTCTCAGATTCCTCAAAGACAGTGTTAATGGACTTCTCCACGAAACATAAGTGTAACTCTGTGAGATGAACTCACACATCACCAAGAAGTTTCAAAGAAAGTTTCTTTCTAGTTTTCATTTGTGGATATTTCCTTTGTCACTGTAATGTTCATAGCGCTATGAAGTATCTAATTGCAGATTTCCAGAAAACTGTGCTGGCAATGCAGTTTCTCAGAAAGCTTCTCTTTAGTTATTATGTGAGGATATTTCCGTTATCACCATGGGCCCCAATATGCTCCCAAATATCACTTTGCAGATTCCACGAAAAGAGTGTTAGCAAACTGCTTCTTGAGGCAGAGGTTGTAACTCTGTGATATGAACTCACAGATCAGAAAGAAGTTTCTCAGAAAGCTTCTTTCACGTTTTGAATGGATGAAATTTCCTTTATCAGCGTAGGCCTCAATGTGATCCAAAGAAGCCCTTCTCAGATTCCCCAAAGACAGTGTTAATGGACTGCTCCAGGAAACATAAGTGTAACTCTGTGAGATGAATTCACACATCAAAAACAAGTTTCTAAGAAAGCTTCTTTCTAGTTTTCATCTGTGGATATTTCCTTTGTCACTGTAATGTTCATTGCGCTATGAAGTATCTAATTGCAGATCTCCAGAAATCTGTGCTAACAAACTGATCACTGAAGAGAAACGTGTAACTCTGTGAGTTGCATTCACACATGGCAATGCAGTTTCTCAGAAAGCTTCTCTTTAGTTATTATGTGAGGATATTTCCTTTTTCACCATGGGCCCCAATAGGCTCCCAAATATCACTTTGCAGATTCCACGAAAAGAGTGTTAGCAAACTGCTTCTTGAGGCAGAGGTTGTAACTCTGTGAGATGAACTCACAGATCAGAAAGAAGTTTCTCAGAAAGCTTCTTTCACGTTTTGAACGGATGAAATTTCCTTTATCAGCGTAGGCCTCAATGTGATCCAAAGAAGCCCTTCTCAGTTTCCCCAAAGACAGTGTTAATGGACTGCTCCAAGAAACATAAGTGTAACTCTGTGAGATGAATTCACACATCACCAAGAAGTTTCTAAGAAAGCTTCTTTCTAGTTTTCATCTGTGGATATTTCCTTTGTCACTGTAATGTTCATTGCGCTAGGAAGTATCTAATTGCAGATTTCCCCAAAACTGTGCTGGCAATGCAGTTTCTCAGAAAGCTTCTCTTTAGTTATTATGTGAGGATATTTCCTTTATCACCATGGGCCCCAATAGGCTCCCAAATATCACTTTGCAGATTCCACGAAAAGAGTGTTAGCAAACTGCTTCTTGAGGCAGAGGTTGTAACTCTGTGAGATGAACTCACAGATCAGAAAGAAGTTTCTCAGAAAGCTTCTTTAACGTTTTGAACGGATGAAATTTCCTTTATCAGCGTAGGCCTCAATGTGATCCAAAGAAGCCCTTCTCAGTTTCCCCAAAGACAGTGTTAATGGACTGCTCCAAGAAACATAAGTGTAACTCTGTGAGATGAATTCACACATCACCAAGAAGTTTCTAAGAAAGCTTCTTTCTAGTTATCATCTGTGGATATTTCCTTTGTCACTGTAATGTTCATTGGGCTATGAAGTATCTAAATGCAGATCTCCAGAAAACTGTGCTAACAAACTGATCACTGAAGAGAAACGTGTAACTCTGTGAGTTGCATTCACACATGGCAATGCAGTTTCTCAGAAAGCTTCTCTTCAGTTATTATGTGAGGATATTTCCTTTATCACCATGGGCCCCAATAGGCTTCCAAATATCACTTTCCAGATTCCACTAAAAGAGTGTTAGCAAACTGCTTCTTGAGGCAGAGGTTGTAACTCTGTGAGATGAACTCACAGATCAGAAAGAAGTTTCTCAGAAAGCTTCTTTAACCTTTTGAACGGATGAAATTTCCTTTATCAGCGTAAGCCTCAATGTGATCCAAAGAAGCCCTTCTCAGATTCCTCAAAGACAGTGTTAATGGACTGCTCCACGAAACATAAGTGTAACTCTGTGAGATGAACTCACACATCACCAAGAAGTTTCAAAGAAAGTTTCTTTCTAGTTTTCATCTGTGGATATTTCCTTTGTCACTGTAATGTTCCTAGCGCTATGAAGTATCTAATTGCAGATTTCCAGAAAACTGTGCTGGCAATGCAGTTTCTCAGAAAGCTTCTCTTTAGTTATTATGTGAGGATATTTCCGTTATCACCATGGGCCCCAATAGGCTCCCAAATATCACTTTGCAGATTCCACGAAAAGAGTGTTAGCAAACTGCTTCTTGAGGCAGAGGTTGTAACTCTGTGAGATGAAATCACAGATCAGAAAGAAGTTTCTCAGAAAGCTTCTTTCACGTTTTGAACGGATGAAATTTCCTTTATCAGCGTAGGCCTCAATGTGATCCAAAGAAGCCCTTCTCAGATTCCCCAAAGACAGTGTTAATGGACTGCTCCAGGAAACATAAGTGTAACTCTGTGAGATGAATTCACACATCAAAAACAAGTTTCTAAGAAAGCTTCTTTCTAGTTTTCCTCTGTGGATATTTCCTTTGTCACTGTAATGTTCATTGCGCTATGAAGTATCTAATTGCAGATCTCCAGAAATCTGTGCTAACAAACTGATCACTGAAGAGAAACGTGTAACTCTGTGAGTTGCATTCACACATGGCAATGCAGTTTCTCAGAAAGCTTCTCTTTAGTTATTATGTGAGGATATTTCCTTTATCACCATGGGCCCCAATACGCTATAATATCTCACATTGCAGATTCCACGAAAAGAGTGTTAGCAAACTGCTTCTTGAGGCAGAGGTTGTTACTATGTGAGATGAACTCACAGATCAGAAAGAAGTTTCTCAGAAAGCTTCTTTCACGTTTTGAACGGATGAAATTTCCTTTATCAGCGTAGGCCTCAATGTCATCCAAAGAAGCCCTTCTAGATTCCTCAAAGACAGTGTTAATGGACTGCTCCACGAAACATAAGTGTACCTCTGTGAGATGAATTCACACATCACCAAGAAGTTTCTAAGAAAGCTTCTTTCCAGTTTTCATCTGTGGATATTGCCTTTGTCACTGTAATGTTCACTGCGCTATGAAGTATCTAATTGCAGATTTCCAGAAAACTGTGCTAACAAACTGATCACTGAAGAGAAACGTGTAACTCTGTGAGTTGCATTCACACATGGCAATGCAGCTTCTCAGAAAGCTTCTCTTTAGTTATTATGTGAGGATATTTCCTTTATCACCATGGGCCCCTTGAGGCTCCCAAATATCACTTTGCAGATTCCACGAAAAGAGTGTTAGCAAACTTCTTCTTGAGGCAGAGGTTGTTACACTGTGAGATGAACTCACAGATCAGAAAGAAGTTTCTCAGAAAGCTTCTTTAACCTTTTGAACGGATGAAATTTCCTTTATCAGCGTAAGCCTCAATGTGATCCAAAGAAGCCCTTCTCAGATTCTTCAAAGACAGTGTTAATGGACTGCTCCACGAAACATAAGTGTAACTCTGTGAGATGAACTCACACATCACCAAGAAGTTTCAAAGAAAGTTTCTTTCTAGTTTTCATCTGTGGATATTTCCTTTGTCACTGTAATGTTCATAGCGCTATGAAGTATCTAATTGCAGATTTCCAGAAAACTGTGCTGGCAATGCAGTTTCTCAGAAAGCTTCTCTTTAGTTATTATGTGAGGATATTTCCGTTATCACCATGGGCCCCAATAGGCTCCCAAATATCACTTTGCAGATTCCACGAAAAGAGTGTTAGCAAACTGCTTCTTGAGGCAGAGGTTGTAACTCTGTGAGATGAAATCACAGATCAGAAAGAAGTTTCTCAGAAAGCTTCTTTCACGTTTTGAACGGATGAAATTTCCTTTATCAGCGTAGGCCTCAATGTGATCCAAAGAAGCCCTTCTCAGATTCCCCAAAGACAGTGTTAATGGACTGCTCCAGGAAACATAAGTGTAACTCTGTGAGATGAATTCACACATCAAAAACAAGTTTCTAAGAAAGCTTCTTTCTAGTTTTCATCTGTGGATATTTCCTTTGTCACTGTAATGTTCATTGCGCTATGAAGTATCTAATTGCAGATCTCCAGAAATCTGTGCTAACAAACTGATCACTGAAGAGAAACGTGTAACTCTGTGAGTTGCATTCACACATGGCAATGCAGTTTCTCAGAAAGCTTCTCTTTAGTTATTATGTGAGGATATTTCCTTTTTCACCATGGGCCCCAATAGGCTCCCAAATATCACTTTGCAGATTCCACGAAAAGAGTGTTAGCAAACTGCTTCTTGAGGCAGAGTTTGTAACTCTGTGAGATGAACTCACAGATCAGAAAGAAGTTTCTCAGAAAGCTTCTTTCGCGTTTTGAACGGATGAAATTTTCTTTCTCACCGTAGGCCTCAATGTGATCAAAAGAAGCCCTTCTCAGTTTCCCCAGAGACAGTGTAAATGGACTGCTCCACGAAACATAAGTGTAACTCTGTGAGATGAATTCACACATCACCAAGAAGTTTCTAAGAAAGCTTCTTTCTAGTTTTCATCTGTGGATATTTCCTTTGTCACTGTAATGTTCATTGCGCTAGGAAGTATCTAATTGCAGATTTCCCCAAAACTGTGCTGGCAATGCAGTTTCTCAGAAAGCTTCTCTTTAGTTATTATGTGAGGATATTTCCTTTATCACCATGGGCCCCAATAGACTCCCAAATATCACTTTGCAGATTCCACGAAAAGAGTGTTAGCATACTGCTTCTTGAGGCAGAGGTTGTAACTCTGTGAGATGAAATCACAGATCAGAAAGAAGTTTCTCAGAAAGCTTCTTTCACGTTTTGAACGGAAGAAATTTCCTTTATCAGCGTAGGCCTCAATGTGATCCAAAGAAGCCCTTCTCAGATTCCCCAAAGACAGTGTTAATGGACTGCTCCAGGAAACATAAGTGTAACTCTGTGAGATGAATTCACACATCAAAAACAAGTTTCTAAGAAAGCTTCTTTCTAGTTTTCATCTGTGGATATTTCCTTTGTCACTGTAATGTTCATTGCACTATGAAGTATCTAATTGCAGATCTCCAGAAATCTGTGCTAACAAACTGATCACTGAAGAGAAACGTGTAACTCTGTGAGTTGCATTCACACATGGCAATGCAGTTTCTCAGAAAGCTTCTCTTTAGTTATTATGTGAGGATATTTCCTTTATCACCATGGGCCCCAATACGCTATAATATCTCACATTGCAGATTCCACGAAAAGAGTGTTAGCAAACTGCTTCTTGAGGCAGAGGTTGTTACTCTGTGAGATGAACTCACAGATCAGAAAGAAGTTTCTCAGAAAGCTTCTTTCACGTTTTGAACGGATGAAATTTCCTTAATCAGCGTAGGCCTCAATGTCATCCAAAGAAGCCCTTCTAGATTCCTCAAAGACAGTGTTAATGGACTGCTCCACGAAACATAAGTGTAACTCTGTGAGATGAATTCACACATCACCAAGAAGTTTCTAAGAAAGCTTCTTTCCAGTTTTCATCTGTGGATATTGCCTTTGTCACTGTAATGTTCACTGCGCTATGAAGTATCTAATTGCAGATTTCCAGAAAACTGTGCTAACAAACTGATCACTGAAGAGAAACGTGTAACTCTGTGAGTTGCATTCACACATGGCAATGCAGATTCTCAGAAAGCTTCTCTTTAGTTATTATGTGAGGATATTTCCTTTATAACCATGGGCCCCTTGAGGCTCCCAAATATCACTTTGCAGATTCCACGAAAAGAGTGTTAGCAAACTTCTTCTTGAGGCAGAGGTTGTAACTCTGTGAGATGAACTCACAGATCAGAAAGAAGTTTCTCAGAAAGCTTCTTTCACGTTTTGAACGGATGAAATTTCCTTTATCACCGTAGGCCTCAATGTGATCCATAGAAGCCCTTCTCAGTTTCCCCAAAGACAGTGTTAATGGACTGCTCCAGGAAACATAAGTGTAACTCTGTGAGATGAATTCACACATCACCAAGAAGTTTCTAAGAAAGCTTCTTTCTAGTTTTCATCTGTGGATATTTCCTTTGTCACTGTAATGATCATTGCGTTAGGAAGTATCAAATTGCAGATTTCCAGAAAACTGTGCTAACAAACTGATCACTGAAGAGAAACGTGTAACTCTGTGATTTGCATTCACACATGGCAAAGCAGTTTCTCAGAAAGCTTCTCTTTAGTTATTATGTGAGGATATTTCCTTTATCACCATAGGCCCCAATAGTCTCCCAAATATCACTTTGCAGATTGCACGAAAAGAGTGTTAGTAAACTGCTTCTTGAGGCAGAGTTTGTAACTCTGTGAGATGAACTCATAGATCAGAAAGAAGTTTCTCAGAAAGCTTCTTTCACTTTTTGAACGGATGAAATTTCCTTTATCAGCGTAAGCCTCAATGTGATCCAAAGAAGCCCTTCTCAGATTCCTCAAAGACAGTGTTAAGGGACTTCTCCACGAAACATAAGTGTAACTCTGTGAGATGAACTCACACATCACCAAGAAGTTTCAAAGAAAGTTTCTTTCTAGTTTTCATTCTGTGGATATTTCCTTTGTCACTGTAATGTTCATAGCGCTATGAAGTATCTAATTGCAGATTTCCAGAAAACTGTGCTGGCAATGCAGTTTCTCAGAAAGCTTCTCTTTAGTTATTATGTGAGGATATTTCCGTTATCACCATGGGCCCCAATAGGCTCCGAAATATCACTTTGCAGATTCCACGAAAAGAGTGTTAGCAAACTGCTTCTTGAGGCAGAGGTTGTAACTCTGTGAGATGAACTCACAGATCAGAAAGAAGTTTCTCAGAAAGCTTCTTTCACGTTTTGAACGGATGAAATTTCCTTTATCAGCGTAGGCCTCAATGTGATCCAAAGAAGCCCTTCTCAGATTCCCCAAAGACAGTGTTAATGGACTGCTCCAGGAAACATAAGTGTAACTCTGTGAGATGAATTCACACATCAAAAACAAGTTTCTAAGAAAGCTTCTTTCTAGTTTTCGTCTGTGGATATTTCCTTTGTCACTGTAATGTTCATTGCGCTATGAAGTATCTAATTGCAGATCTCCAGAAATCTGTGCTAACAAACTGATCACTGAAGAGAAACGTGTAACTCTGTGAGTTGCATTCACACATGGCAATGCAGTTTCTCAGAAAGCTTCTCTTTAGTTATTATGTGAGGATATTTCCTTTATCACCATGGGCCCCAATAGGCTCCCAAATATCACTTTCCAGATTCCACGAAAAGAGTGTTAGCAAACTGCTTCTTGAGGCAGAGGTTGTAACTCTGTGAGATGAACTCACAGATCAGAAAGAAGTTTCTCAGAAAGCTTCTTTCACGTTTTGAACGGAAGAAATTTCCTTTATCAGCGTAGGCCTCATTGTGATCCAAAGGAGCCCTTCTCAGTTTCCCCAAAGAGAGTGTTAATGGACTGCTCCAGGAAATATAAGTGTAACTCTGTGAGATGAATTCACACATCACCAAGAAATTTCTAAGAAAGCTTCTTTCTTGTTTTCATCTGTGGATATTTCCTTTGTCACTGTAATGTTCATTGCGCTATGAAGTATCTAATTGCAGATCTCCAGAAAACTGTGCTAACGAACTGATCACTGAAGCGAAACGTGTAACTCTGTGAGTTGCATTCACACATGGCAATGCAGTTTCTCAGAAAGCTTCTCTTTTGTTATTATGTGAGGATATTTCCTTTATCACCATGGGCCCCTATAGGCTCCCAAATATCACTTTGCAGATTCCACGAGTAGAGTGTTAGCAAACTTCTTCTTGAGGCAGAGGTTGTAACTCTGTGAGATGAACTCACAGATCAGAAAGAAGTTTCTCAGAAAGCTTCTTTCACGTTTGGAACGGATGTAATTTCCTTTATCAGCGTAGGCCTCACTGTGATCCAAAGAAGCCCTTCTCAGGTTCCTCAAAGACAGTGTTAATGGACTGCTCCACGAAACATAAGTGTAAATCGGTGAGATGAATTCACACATCACCAAGAAGTTTCTAAGAAAGCTTCTTTCTAGTTTTCATCTGTGGATATTTCCTTTGTCACTTTAATGTTCATTGCGCTATGAAGTATCTAATTGCAGATTTCCAGAAAACTGTGCTGGCAATGCAGTTTCTCAGAAAGCTTCTCTTTAGTTATTATGTGAGGATATTTCCTTTATCACCATGGACCCCAATAGGCTCCCAAATATCACTTTGCAGATTCCACGAAAAGAGTGTTAGCAAACAGCTCCTTGAAGAAGAGGTTGTAACTCTGTGAGATGAACTCACAGATCAGAAAGAAGTTTCTCAGAAAGCTTCTTTCACGTTTTGAACGGATGAAATTTCCTTTATCAGCGTAGGCCTCAATGTGATCCAAAGAAGCCCTTCTCAGTTTCCCCAAAGACAGTGTTAATGGACTACTCCACGAAACATAAGTGTAACTCTGTGAGATGAATTCGCACATCACCAAGAAATTTCCAAGAAAGCTTCTTTCTAGTTTTCATCTGTGGATATTTCGTCACTGTAATGTTCATTGCGCTATGAAGTATCTAATTGCAGATCTCCAGAAAACTGTGCTAACAAACTGATCACTGAAGAGAAACGTGTAACTCTGTGAGTTGCATTCACACATTGCAATGCAGTTTCTCAGAAAGCTTCTCTTTAGTTATTATGTGAGGATATTTCCTTTATCACCATGGGCCCCAATACGCTATAATATCTCACATTGCAGATTCCACGAAAAGAGTGTTAGCAAACTGCTTCTTGAGGCAGAGGTTGTAACTCTGTGAGATGAACTCACAGATCAGAAAGAAGTTTCTCAGAAAGCTTCTTTCACGTTTTGAACGGAAGAAATTTCCTTTATCAGCGTAGGCCTCAATGTGATCCAAAGAAGCCCTTCTCAGTTTCCCCAAAGACAGTGTTAATGGACTGCTCCACGAAACATAAGTGTAACTCTGTGAGATGAATTCACACATCACCAAGAAGTTTCTAAGAAAGCTTCTTTCTAGTTTTCATCTGTGGATATTTCCTTTGTCACTGTAATGTTCATTGCGCTATGAAGTATCTAAATTGCAGATTTCCAGAAAACTGTGCTGGCAATGCAGTTTCTCAGAAAGCTTTTCTTTAGTTATTATGTGAGGATATTTCCTTTATCACCATGGGCCCCAATAGGCTCCCAAATATCACTTTGCAGATTCCACGAAAAGAGTGTTAGCAAACTGCTTTTGAGGCAGAGGTTGTAACTCTGTGAGATGAACTCACATATCAGAAAGAAGTTTCTCAGAAAGCTTCTTTCACGTTTTGAACGGATGAAATTTCCTTTATCAGCATAGGACTCAATGTGATCCAAAGAAGTCCTTCTCAGTTTCCCCAAAGACAGTGTTAATGGACTGCTCCACGAAACATAAGTGTAACTCTGTGAGATGAATTCACACATCACCAAGAAATTTCTAAGAAAGGTTCTTTCTAGTTTTCATCTGTGGATATTTCCTTTGAAACTGTAATGTTCATTGTGCTATGAAGTATCTAATTGCAGATCTCCAGAAAACTGTTCTAACAAACTGATCACCGAAGAGAAACGTGTAACTCTGTGAGTTGCATTCACACATGGCAATGCAGTTTCTCAGAAAGCTTCTCTTTAGTTATTATGTGAGGATATTTCCTTTATCACTATGGGCCCCAATAGGCTCCCAAATATCACTTTGCAGATTCCATAAAAAGAGTGTTAGCAAACTGCTTCTTGAAGCAGAGGTTGTAACTCTGTGAGATGAACTCACAGATCAGAAAGAAGTTTCTCAGAAAGCTTCTTTCACGTTTTGAACGGATGAAATTTCCTTTATCAGCGTAGGCCTCAATGTCATCCAAAGAAGCCCTTCTAGATTCCTCAAAGACAGTGTTAATGGACTGCTCCACGAAACATAAGTGTAACTCTGTGAGATGAATTCACACATCACCAAGATGTTTCTACGAAAGCTTCTTTCCAGTTTTCATCTGTGGATATTTCCTTTGTCACTGTAATGTTCACTGCGCTATGAAGTATCTAATTGCAGATTTCCAGAAAACTGTGCTAACAAACTGATCACTGAAGAGAAACGTGTATCTCTGTGAGTTGCAGTCACACATGGCAATGCAGCTTCTCAGAAAGCTTCTCTTTAGTTATTATGTGAGGATATTTCCTTTATCACCATGGTCCCCAATAGGCTCCCAAATATCACTTTGCAGATTCCACGAAAAGAGTGTTAGCAAACTTCTTCTTGAGGCAGAGGTTGTAACTCTGTGAGATGAACTGACAGATCAGAAAGAAGTTTCTCAGAAAGCTTCTTTCACGTTTTGAACGGATGAAATTTCCTTTATCAGCGTAGGCCTCAATGTGATCCAAAGAAGCCCTTCTCAGTTTCCCCAAAGACAGTGTTAATGGACTGCTCCAAGAAACATAAGTGTAACTCTGTGAGATGAATTCACACATCACCAAGAAGTTTCTAAGAAAGCTTCATTCTAGTTTTCATCTGTGGATATTTCCTTTGTCACTGTAATGTTCTTTGGGCTATGAAGTATCTAATTGCAGATCTCCAGAAAACTGTGCTAACAAACTGATCACTGAAGAGAAACGTGTAACTCTGTGATTTGCATTCACACATGGCAAAGCAGTTCGTCAGAAAGCTTCTCTTTAGTTATTATGTGAGGATATTTCCTTTATCACCATGGGCCCCAATAGGCTCCCAAATATCACTTTGCAGATTCCACGAAAAGAGTGTTAGTAAACTGCTTCTTGAGGCAGAGGTTGTAACTCTGTGAGATGAACTCATAGATCAGAAATAACTTTCTCAGAAAGCTTCTTTCACGTTTTGAACGGATGAAATTTCCTTTATCAGCGTAAGCCTCAATGTGATCCAAAGAAGCCCTTCTCAGATTCCTCAAAGACAGTGTTAATGGACTGCTCCACGAAACATAAGTGTAACTCTGTGAGATGAACTCACACATCACCAAGAAGTTTCAAAGAAAGTTTCTTTCTAGTTTTCATCTGTGGATATTTCCTTTGTCACTGTAATGTTCATAGCGCTATGAAGTATCTAATTGCAGATTTCCAGAAAACTGTGCTGGCAATGCAGTTTCTCAGAAAGCTTCTCTTTAGTTATTATGTGAGGATATTTCTGTTATCACCATGGGCCCCAATAGGCTCCGAAATATCACTTTGCAGATTCCACGAAAAGAGTGTTAGCAAACTGCTTCTTGAGGCAGAGGTTGTAACTCTGTGAGATGAAATCACAGATCAGAAAGAAGTTTCTCAGAAAGCTTCTTTCACGTTTTGAACGGATGAAATTTCCTTTATCAGCGTAGGCCTCAATGTGATCCAAAGAAGCCCTTCTCAGATTCCCCAAAGACAGTGTTAATGGACTGCTCCAGGAAACATAAGTGTAACTCTGTGACATGAATTCACACATCAAAAACAAGTTTCTAAGAAAGCTTCTTTCTAGTTTTCATCTGTGGATATTTCCTTTGTCACTGTAATGTTCATTGCGCTATGAAGTATCTAATTGCTGATCTCCAGAAATCTGTGCTAACAAACTGATCACTGAAGAGAAACGTGTAACTTTGTGAGTTGCATTCAGACATGGCAATGCAGTTTCTCAGAAAGCTTCTCTTTAGTTATTATGTGAGGATATTTCCTTTATCACCATGGGCCCCAATAGGCTCCCAAATATCACTTTGCAGATTCCACGAAAAGAGTGTTAGCAAACTGCTTCTTGAGGCAGAGGTTATAACTCTGTGAGATGAACTCACAGATCAGAAAGAAGTTTCTCAGAAAGCTTCTTTCAGGTTTTGAACGGATGAAATTTCCTTTATCAGCGTAGGCCTCATTGTGATCCAAAGGAGCCCTTCTCAGTTTCCCCAAAGAGAGTGTTAATGGACTGCACCACGAAATATAAGTGTAACTCTGTGAGATGAATTCACACATCACCAAGAAATTTCTAAGAAAGCTTCTTTCTAGTTTTCATCTATGGATATTTCCTTTGTCACTGTAATGTTCATTGCGCTATGAAGTATCTAATTGCAGATCTCCAGAAAACTGTGCTAACGAACTGATCACTGAAGAGAAACGTGTAACTCTGTGAGTTGCATTCACACATGGCAATGCAGTTTCTCAGAAAGCTTCTCTTTTGTTATTATGTGAGGATATTTCCTTTATCACCATGGGCCCCTATAGGCTCCCAAATATCACTTTGCAGATTCCACGAGTAGAGTGTTAGCAAACTTCTTCTTGAGGCAGAGGTTGTAACTCTGTGAGATGAACTCACAGATCAGAAAGAAGTTTCTCAGAAAGCTTCTTTCACGTTTGGAACGGATGTAATTTCCTTTATCAGCGTAGGCCTCACTGTGATCCAAAGAAGCCCTTCTCAGGTTCCTCAAAGACAGTGTTAATGGACTGCTCCACGAAACATAAGTGTAACTCTGTGAGATGAATTCGCACATCACCAAGAAATTTCCAAGAAAGCTTCTTGCTAGTTTTCATCTGTGGATATTTCGTCACTGTAATGTTCATTGTGCTATGAAGTATCTAATTGCAGATCTCCAGAAAACTGTGCTAACAAACGGATCACTGAAGAGAAACGTGTAACTTTGTGAGTTGCATTCACACATGGCAATGCAGTTTCTCAGAAAGCTTCTCTTTAGTTATTATGTGAGGATATTTCCTTTATCACCATGGGCCCCAATAGGCTCCCAAATATCACTTTGCAGATTCCACGAAAAGAGTGTTAGCAAACAGCTCCTTGAGACAGAGGTTGTAACTCTGTGAGATGAACTCACAGATAAGAAAGAAGTTTCTCAGAAAGCTTCTTTCACGTTTTGAACGGATGAAATTTCCTTTATCAGCGTAGGCCTCAATGTGATCCAAAGAAGCCCTTCTCAGTTTCCCCAAAGACAGTGTTAATGGACTGCTCCACGAAACATAAGTGTAACTCTGTGAGATGAATTCGCACATCACCAAGAAATTTCCAAGAAAGCTTCTTTCTAGTTTTCATCTGTGGATATTTCGTCACTGTAATGTTCATTGTGCTATGAAGTATCTAATTGCAGATCTCCAGAAAACTGTGCTAACAAACTGATCACTGAAGAGAAACGTGTAACTCTGTGAGTTGCATTCACACATGGCAATGCAGTTTCTCAGAAAGCTTCTCTTTAGTTATTATGTGAGGATATTTCCTTTATCACTATGGGCCCCAATAGTCTCCCAAATATCACTTTGCAGATTCCACAAATAGAGTGTTAGCAAACTGCTTCTTGAAGCAGAGGTTGTAACTCTGTGAGATGAACTCACAGATCAGAAAGAAGTTTCTCAGAAAGCTTCTTTCACGTTTTGAACGGATGAAATTTCCTTTATCAGCGTAGGCCTCAATGTCATCCAAAGAAGACCTTCTAGATTCCTCAAAGACAGTGTTAATGGACTGCTCCACGAAACATAAGTGTAACTCTGTGAGATGAATTCACACATCACCAAGAAGTTTCTAAGAAAGCTTCTTTCCAGTTTTCATCTGTGGATATTTCCTTTGTCACTGTAATGTTCACTGCGCTATGAAGTATCTAATTGCAGATTTCCAGAAAACTGTGCTAACAAACTGATCACTGAAGAGAAACGTGTAACTCTGTGAGTTGCATTCACACATGGCAATGCAGCTTCACAGAAAGCTTCTCTTTAGTTATTATGTGAGGATATTTCCTTTATCACCATGGGCCCCTATAGGCTCCCAAATATCACTTTGCAGACTCCACGAGAAGAGTGTTAGCAATCGTCTTCTTGAGGCAGAGGTTGTAACTCTGTGAGATGAAGTCACAGATCAGAAAGAAGTTTCTCAGAAAGCTTCTTTCACGTTTTGAACGGATGAAATTTCCTTTATCAGCGTATGCCTCAATGTGATCCAAAGAAGCCCTTCTCAGTTTCCCGAAAGACAGTATTCATGGACTGCTGCACGAAACATAAGTGTAACTCTGTGAGATGAATTCACACATCACCAAGAAGTTTCTAAGAAAGCTTCTTTCTAGTTTTCATCTGTGGATATTTCCTTTGTCACTGTAATGATCATTGCGTTATGAAGTATCAAATTGCAGATTTCCAGAAAACTGTGCTAACAAACTGATCACTGAAGAGAAACGTGTAACTCTGTGATTTGCATTCACACATGGCAAAGCAGTTTCTCAGAAAGCTTCTCTTTAGTTATTATGTGAGGATATTTCCTTTATCACCATAGGCCCCAATTGGCTCCCAAATATCACTTTGCAGATTGCACGAAAAGAGTGTTAGTAAACTGCTTCTTGAGGCAGAGGTTGTAACTCTGTGAGATGAACTCACAGATCAGAAAGAAGTTTCTCAGAACGCTTCTTTCACGTTTTGAACGGATGAAATTTTCTTTCTCAGCGTAGGCCTCAATGTGATCCAAAGAAGCCCTTCTCAGTTTCCCCAGAGACAGTGTAAATGGACTGCTCCACGAAACATAAGTGTAACTCTGTGAGATGAATTCACACATCACCAAGAAGTTTCTAAGAAAGCTTCTTTCTAGTTTTCATCTGTGGATATTTCCTTTGTCACTGTAATGTTCATTGCGCTAGGAAGTATCTAATTGCAGATTTCCCCAAAACTGTGCTGGCAATGCAGTTTCTCAGAAAGCTTCTCTTTAGTTATTATGTGAGGATATTTCCTTTATCACCATGGGCCCCAATAGGCTCCCAAATATCACTTTGCAGATTCCACGAAAAGAGTGTTAGCAAACTGCTTCTTGAGGCAGAGGTTGTAACTCTGTGAGATGAACTCACAGATCAGAAAGAAGTTTCTCAGAAAGCTTCTTTCACGTTTTGAACGGATGAAATTTCCTTTATCAGCGTAGGCCTCAATGTGATCCAAAGAAGCCCTTCTCAGTTTCCCCAAAGACAGTGTTAATGGACTGCTCCAAGAAACATAAGTGTAACTCTGTGAGATGAATTCACACATCACCAAGAAGTTTCTAAGAAAGCTTCTTTCTAGTTTTCATCTGTGGATATTTCCTTTGTCACTGTAATGTTCATTGGGCTATGAAGTATCTAAATGCAGATCTCCAGAAAACTGTGCTAACAAACTGATCACTGAAGAGAAACGTGTAACTCTGTGAGTTGCATTCACACATGGCAATGCAGTTTCTCAGAAAGCTTCTCTTCAGTTATTATGTGAGGATATTTCCTTTATCACCATGGGCCCCAATAGGCTTCCAAATATCACTTTCCAGATTCCACTAAAAGAGTGTTAGCAAACTGCTTCTTGAGGCAGAGGTTGTAACTCTGTGAGATGAACTCACAGATCAGAAAGAAGTTTCTCAGAAAGCTTCTTTAACCTTTTGAACGGATGAAATTTCCTTTATCAGCGTAAGCCTCAATGTGATCCAAAGAAGCCCTTCTCAGATTTCTCAAAGACAGTGTTAATGGACTGCTCCACGAAACATAAGTGTAACTCTGTGAGATGAACTCACACATCACCAAGAAGTTTCAAAGAAAGTTTCTTTCTAGTTTTCATCTGTGGATATTTCCTTTGTCACTGTAATGTTCATAGCGCTATGAAGTATCTAATTGCAGATTTCCAGAAAACTGTGCTGGCAATGCAGTTTCTCAGAAAGCTTCTCTTTAGTTATTATGTGAGGATATTTCCGTTATCACCATGGGCCCCAATAGGCTCCGAAATATCACTTTGCAGATTCCACGAAAAAAGTGTTAGCAAACTGCTTCTTGAGGCAGAGGTTGTAACTCTGTGAGATGAACTCACAGATCAGAAAGAAGTTTCTCAGAAAGCTTCTTTCACGTTTTGAACGGATGAAATTTCCTTTATCAGCGTAGGCCTCAATGTGATCCAAAGAAGCCCTTCTCAGATTCCCCAAAGACAGTGTTAATGGACTGCTCCAGGAAACATAAGTGTAACTCTGTGAGATGAATTCACACATCAAAAACAAGTTTCTAAGAAAGCTTCTTTCTAGTTTTCATCTGTGGATATTTCCTTTGTCACTGTAATGTTCATTGCGCTATGAAGTATCTAATTGCAGATCTCCAGAAATCTGTGCTAACAAACTGATCACTGAAGAGAAACGTGTAACTCTGTGAGTTGCATTCACACATGGCAATGCAGTTTCTCAGAAAGCTTCTCTTTAGGTATTATGTGAGGATATTTCCTTTATCACCATGGGCCCCAATACGCTATAATATCTCACATTGCAGATTCCACGAAAAGAGTGTTAGCAAACTGCTTCTTGATGCAGAGGTTGTTACTCTGTGAGATGAACTCACAGATCAGAAAGAAGTTTCTCAGAAAGCTTCTTTCACGTTTTGAACGGATGAAATTTCCTTTATCAGCGTAGGCCTCAATGTCATCCAAAGAAGCCCTTCTAGATTCCTCAAAGACAGTGTTAATGGACTGCTCCACGAAACATTAGTGTAACTCTGTGAGATGAATTCACACATCACCAAGAAGTTTCTAAGAAAGCTTCTTTCCAGTTTTCATCTGTGGATATTGCCTTTGTCACTGTAATGTTCACTGCGCTATGAAGTATCTAATTGCAGATTTCCAGAAAACTGTGCTAACAAACTGATCACTGAAGAGAAACGTGTAACTCTGTGAGTTGCATTCACACATGGCAATGCAGCTTCTCAGAAAGCTTCTCTTTAGTTATTATGTGAGGATATTTCCTTTATCACCATGGGCCCCTTGAGGCTCCCAAATATCACTTTGCAGATTCCACGAAAAGAGTGTTAGCAAACTTCTTCTTGAGGCAGAGTTTGTAACTCTGTGAGATGAACTCACAGATCAGAAAGAAGTTTCTCAGAAAGCTTCTTTCACGTTTTGAACGGATGAAATTTCCTTTATCACCGTAGGCCTCAATGTGATCCAAAGAAGCCCTTCTCAGTTTCCCCAAAGACAGTGTTAATGGACTGCTCCAGGAAACATAAGTGTAACTCTGTGAGATGAATTCACACATCACCAAGAAGTTTCTAAGAAAGCTTCTTTCTAGTTTTCATCTGTGGATATTTCCTTTGTTACTGTAATGATCATTGCGTTAGGAAGTATCAAATTACAGATTTCCAGAAAACTGTGCTAACAAACTGATCACTGAAGAGAAACGTGTAACTCTGTGATTTGCATTCACACATGGCAAAGCAGTTTCTCAGAAAGCTTCTCTTTAGTTATTATGTGAGGATATTTCCTTTATCACCATAGGCCCCAATAGGCTCCCAAATATCACTTTGCAGATTGCACGAAAAGAGTGTTAGTAAACTGCTTCTTGAGGCAGAGTTTGTAACTCTGTGAGATGAACTCATAGATCAGAAAGAAGTTTCTCAGAAAGCTTCTTTCACTTTTTGAACGGATGAAATTTCCTTTATCAGCGTAAGCCTCAATGTGATCCAAAGAAGCCCTTCTCAGATTCCTCAAAGACAGTGTTAAGGGACTTCTCCACGAAACATAAGTGTAACTCTGTGAGATGAACTCACACATCACCAAGAAGTTTCAAAGAAAGTTTCTTTCTAGTTTTCATCTGTGGATATTTCCTTTGTCACTGTAATGTTCATAGCGCTATGAAGTATCTAATTGCAGATTTCCAGAAAACTGTGCTGGCAATGCAGTTTCTCAGAAAGCTTCTCTTTAGTTATTATGTGAGGATATTTCCGTTATCACCATGGGCCCCAATAGGCTCCCAAATATCACTTTGCAGATTCCACGAAAAGAGTGTTAGCAAACTGCTTCTTGAGGCAGAGGTTGTAACTCTGTGAGATGAACTCACAGATCAGAAAGAAGTTTCTCAGAAAGCTTCTTTCACGTTTTGAACGGAAGAAATTTCCTTTATCAGCGTAGGCCTCATTGTGATCCAAAGGAGCCCTTCTCAGTTTCCCCAAAGAGAGTGTTAATGGACTGCTCCACGAAATATAAGTGTAACTCTGTGAGATGAATTCACACATCACCAAGAAATTTCTAAGAAAGCTTCTTTCTTGTTTTCATCTGTGGATATTTCCTTTGTCACTGGAATGTTCATTGCGCTATGAAGTATCTAATTGCAGATCTCCAGAAAACTGTGCTAACGAACTGATCACTGAAGAGAAACGTGTAACTCTGTGAGTTGCATTCACACATGGCAATGCAGTTTCTCAGAAAGCTTCTCTTTTGTTATTATGTGAGGATATTTCCTTCATCACCATGGGCCCCTATAGGCTCCCAAATATCACTTTGCAGATTCCACGAGTAGAGTGTTAGCAAACTTCTTCTTGAGGCAGAGGTTGTAACTCTGTGAGATGAACTCACAGATCAGAAAGAAGTTTCTCAGAAAGCTTCTTTCACGTTTGGAACGGATGTAATTTCCTTTATCAGCGTAGGCCTCACTGTGATCCAAAGAAGCCCTTCTCAGGTTCCTCAAAAACAGTGTTAATGGACTGCTCCACGAAACATAAGTGTAAATCGGTGAGATGAATTCACATATCACCAAGAAGTTTCTAAGAAAGCTTCTTTCTAGTTTTCATCTGTGGATATTTCCTTTGTCACTTTAATGTTCATTGCGCTATGAAGTATCTAATTGCAGATTTCCAGAAAACTGTGCTGGCAATGCAGTTTCTCAGAAAGCTTCTCTTTAGTTATTATGTGAGGATATTTCCTTTATCACCATGGACCCCAATAGGCTCCCAAATATCACTTTGCAGATTCCACGAAAAGAGTGTTAGCAAACAGCTCCTTGAGACAGAGGTTGTAACTCTGTGAGATGAACTCACAGATCAGAAAGAAGTTTCTCAGAAACCTTCTTTCACGTTTTGAACGGATGAAATTTCCTTTATCAGCGTAGGCCTCAATGTGATCCAAAGAAGCCCTTCTCAGTTTCCCCAAAGACAGTGTTAATGGACTACTCCACGAAACATAAGTGTAACTCTGTGAGATGAATTCGCACATCACCAAGAAATTTCCAAGAACGCTTCTTTCTAGTTTTCATCTGTGGATATTTCGTCACTGTAATGTTCATTGCGCTATGAAGTATCTAATTGCAGATCTCCAGAAAACTGTGCTAACAAACTGATCACTGAAGAGAAACGTGTAACTCTGTGAGTTGCATTCACACATGGCAATGCAGTTTCTCAGAAAGCTTCTCTTTAGTTATTATGTGAGGATATTTCCTTTATCACCATGGGCCCCAATACGCTATAATATCTCACATTGCAGATTCCACGAAAAGAGTGTTAGCAACCTTCTTCTTGAGGCAGAGGTTGTAACTCTGTGAGATGAACTCACAGATCAGAAAGAAGTTTCTCAGAAAGCTTCTTTCACGTTTTGAACGGAAGAAATTTCCTTTATCAGCGTAGGCCTCAATGTGATCCAAAGAAGCCCTTCTCAGTTTCCCCAAAGACAGTGTTAATGGACTGCTCCACGAAACATAAGTGTAACTCTGTGAGATGAATTCACACATCACCAAGAAGTTTCAAAGAAAGCTTCTTTTAGTTTTCATCTGTGGATATTTCCTTTGTCACTGTAATGTTCATTGCGCTATGAAGTATCTAATTGCAGATTTCCAGAAAACTGTGCTGGCAATGCAGTTTCTCAGAAAGCTTTTCTTTAGTTATTATGTGAGGATATTACCTTTATCACCATGGGCCCCAATAGGCTCCCAAATATCACTTTGCAGATTCCACGAAAAGAGTGTTAGCAAACTGCTTTTGAGGCAGAGGTTGTAACTCTGTGAGATGAACTCACATATCAGAAAGAAGTTTCTCAGAAAGCTTCTTTCACGTTTTGAACGGATGAAATTTCCTTTATCAGCATTGGACTTAATGTGATCCAAAGAAGTCCTTCTCAGTTTCCCCAAAGACAGTGTTAATGGACTGCTCCACGAAACATAAGTGTAACTCTGTGAGATGAATTCACACATCACCAAGAAATTTCTAAGAAAGGTTCTTTCTAGTTTTCATCTGTGGATATTTCCTTTGAAACTGTAATGTTCATTGTGCTATGAAGTATCTAATTGCAGATCTCCAGAAAACTGTGCTAACAAACTGATCACCGAAGAGAAACGTGTAACTCTGTGAGTTGCATTCACACATGGCAATGCAGTTTCTCAGAAAGCTTCTCTTTAGTTATTATGTGAGGATATTTCCTTTATCACTATGGGCCCCAATAGGCTCCCAAATATCACTTTGCAGATTCCATAAAAAGAGTGTTAGCAAACTGCTTCTTGAAGCAGAGGTTGTAACTCTGTGAGATGAACTCACAGATCAGAAAGAAGTTTCTCAGAAAGCTTCTTTCACGTTTTGAACGGATGAAATTTCCTTTATCAGCGTAGGCCTCAATGTCATCCAAAGAAGCCCTTCTAGATTCCTCAAAGACAGTGTTAATGGACTGCTCCACGAAACATAAGTGTAACTCTGTGAGATGAATTCACACATCACCATGAAGTTTCTAAGAAAGCTTCTTTCCAGTTTTCATCTGTGGATATTTCCTTTGTCACTGTAATGTTCACTGCGCTATGAAGTATCTAATTGCAGATTTCCAGAAAACTGTGCTAACAAACTGATCACTGAAGAGAAACGTGTAACTCTGTGAGTTGCATTCACACATGGCAATGCAGCTTCTCAGAAAGCTTCTCTTTAGTTATTATGTGAGGATATTTCCTTTATCACCATGGTCCCCAATAGGCTCCCAAATATCACTTTGCAGATTCCACGAAAAGAGTGTTAGCAAACTTCTTCTTGAGGCAGAGTTTGTAACTCTGTGAGATGAACTCACAGATCAGAAAGAAGTTTCTCAGAAAGCTTCTTTCACGTTTTGAACGGATGAAATTTCCTTTATCAGCGTAGGCATCAATGTGATTCAAAGAAGCCCCTCTCAGTTTCCCCAAAGACAGTGTTAATAGACTGCTCCAAGAAACATAAGTATAACTCTGTGAGATGAATTCACACATCACCAAGAAGTTTCTAAGAAAGCTTCTTTCTAGTTTTCATCTGTGGATATTTCCTTTGTCACTGTAATGTTCATTGCGCTATGAAGTATCTAATTGCAGATCTCCAGAAAACTGTGCTAACAAACTGATCACTGAAGAGAAACATGTAACTCTGTGAGTTGCATTCACACATGGCAATGCAGTTTCTCAGAAAGCTTCTCTTTAGTTTTTATGTAAGAATATTTCCTTTATCACCATGGCCCCTCTAGGCTCCCAAATATCACTTTGCAGATTCCACGAGAAGAGTGTTAGCAAACTTCTTCTTGAGGCAGAGGTTGTAACTCTGTGAGATGAACTCACAGATCAGAAAGACGTTTCTCAGAAAGCTTCTTTCACGTTTTGAACGGATGAAGATTCCTTTATCAGCGTAGGTCTCAAAGTGATCCTAAGAATCCCTTCTCAGATTCCTCAAAGACAGTGTTAATGGACTGCTCCAAGAAACATAAGTGTAACTCTGTGAGATGAATTCACACATCACCAAGAAGTTTCTAAGAAAGCTTCTTTCTAGTTTTCATCTGCGGATATTTCCTTTGTCACTGTAATGTTCATTGCGCTATGAAGTATCTAATTGCAGATCTCCAGAAAACTGTGCTAACAAACTGATCACTGAAGAGAAACGTGTAACTCTGTGAGTTGCATTCACACATGGCAATGCAGTTTCTCAGAAAGCTTCTCTTTAGTTATTATGTGAGGATATTTCCTTTATCACCATGGGCCCCTATAGGCTCCAAATATCACTTTGCAAATTCCACAAGAATAGTTTTAGCAAACTTCTTCTTGAGGCAGAGGTTGTAACTCTGTGAGATGAACTCACAGATCAGAAAGAAGTTTCTCAGAAAGCTTCTTTCACGTTTGGAACGGATGAAATTTCCTTTATCAGCGTAGGCCTCAATGTGATCCAAAGAAGACCTTCTCAGTTTCCCCAAGACAGTGTTAATGGACTGCTCCACGAAACATAAGTGTAACTCTGTGAGATGAATTCACACATCACCAAGAAGTTTCTAAGAAAGATTCTTTCTAGTTTTCAACTGTCGATATTTCCTTTGTCACGGTAATATTCATTGCGCTATGAAGTATCTAATTGTAGATTTCCAGAAAACTGTGCTAACAAACTGATCACCGAAGAGAAACGTGTAACTCTGTGAGTTGCATTCCCACATGGCAATGCAGTTTCTCAGAAAGCTTCTCTTTAGTTATTATGTGAGGATATTTCCTTTATCACCATGGGCCCCTATGGGCTCCGAAATATCCCTTTGCAGATTCCACGAGAAGAGTGTTAGCAAACTTCTTCTTGAGGCAGAGGTTGTAACTCTGTGAGATGAACTCACAGATCAGAAAGACGTTTCTTAGAAAGCTTCTTTCACGTTTTGAACGGATGAAATTTCCTTTATCAGCGAACGCCTCAAAGTGATGCTAAGAAGCCCTTCTCAGATTCCTCAAAGACAGTGTTAATGGACTGCTCCAAGAAACATAAGTGTAACTCTGAGAGATGAATTCACACATCCCCAAGAAATTTCTAAGAAAGCTTCTTTCTAGTTTTCATCTGTGGATATTTCCTTTGTCACTCTAATATTCATTGCGCTATGAAGTATCTAATTGCAGATCTCCAGAAAACTGTGCTAACAAGCTGATCACTGAAGAGAAACGTGTAACTCTGTGAGTTGCATTCACACATGGCAATGCAGTTTCTCAGAAAGCTTCTCTTTAGTTATTATGTGAGGATATTTCCTTTATCACCATGGGACCCAATAGGCTCCCAAATATCACATTGCAGATTCCACGAAAGAGTGTTAGCAAACTGCTTCTTGAGACAGATGTTGTAACTCTGTGAGATGAACTCACAGATCAGAAAGAAGATTCTCAGAAAGCTTCTTTCACGTTTTGAACGGATGAAATTTCCATTATCAGCGTAGGCCTCAATGTGATCCAAAGAAGCCCTTCTCAGTTTCCCCAAAGACAGTGTTAATGGACAGCTCCACGAAATATAAGTGTAACTCTGTGAGATGAATTCACACATCACCAAGAAGATTCTAAGAAAGCTTCTTTCTAGTTTTCATCTGTGGATATTTCCTTTGTCTCTGTAATGTTCATTGCGCTATGAAGAATCTAATTGCAGATCTCCAGAAAACTGTGCTAAGAAACTGATCACTGAAGAGAAACGTGTAACTCTGTGAGTTGCATTCACACATGGCAATGCAGTTTCTCAGAAAGCTTCTCTTTAGTTATTATGTGAGGATATTTCCTTTATCACAATGGGCCCCTATAGGCTCCCAAATATCACTTTGCAGATTCCACGAGAAGAGTGTTAGCAACCTTCTTCTTGAGGCAGAGGTTGTAACTCTGTGAGATGAACTCACAGATCAGAAAGAAGTTTCTCAGAAAGCTTCTTTCACGTTTTGAACGGATGAAATTTCCTTTATCAGCGTAGGCCTCAATGTGATCCAAAGAAGCCCTTCTTAGATTACTCAAAGACAGTGTTAATGGACTGCTACACGAAACATAAGTGTAACTCTGTGAGATGAATTCACACATCACCAAGAAATTTCTAAGAAAGCTTCTTTCTAGTTTTCATCTGTGGATATTTCCTTTGTCTCTGTAATGTTCATTGTGCTATGAAGTATCTAATTGCAGATTTCCAGAAAACTGTGCTGGCAATGCAGTTTCTCAGAAAGCTTCTCTTTAGTTATTATGTGAGGATATTTCCTTTATCACCAGGGTCCCCAATAGGCTCCCAAATATCACTATTGCAGATTCCACGAAAAGAGTGTTAGCAAACTGCTTCTTGAAGCAGAGTTTGTAACCCTGTGAGATGAAACTCACAGATCAGAAAGAAGTTCTCAGAAAGCTTCTTTCACGTTTTGAACGATTGAAATTTCCTTTATCAATGTAGGCCTCAATGTGATCCAAAGAAGGCCATCTCAGATTCCTCAAAGACAGTGTTAATGCACTGCTCCACGAAACATAAGTGTAACTCTGTGAGATGAATTCACATATCACCAAGAAGTTTCTAAGAAGTTTCTTTATGGTTTTCATCTCTGGATATTTCCTTTGTCACTGTAATGTTCACTGCGCTATGAAGTATCTAATTGCAGATTTCCAGAAAACTGTGCTAACAAACTGATCACTGAAGAGAACGTTAACTCTGTGAGTTGAATTCACACATTGCAATGCAGTTCTCAGAAAGCTTATCTTTAGTTATTATGTGAGGATATTTCCTTTAATCACCATGGCCAGAATACGCTATAATATCTCACTTTGCAGATTCCACGAAAGAGTGTTAGCAAACTGATTCTTGAGGCAGAGTTTGTAACTCTGTGAGATGAACTCACAGATCAGAAAGAAGTTTCTCAGAAGCTTCTTTCACATTTTGAACGGAGGAAATTTCCTTTATCAGCGTAGGCCTCCATGTGATCCAAAGAAGCCCTTCTCAGTTTCCCCAAAGACAGTGTTAATGGACTGCTCCACGAAACATAAGTGTAACTCTGTGAGAGATGAATTCACACATCACCAAGAAGTTTCTAGGAAAGCTTCTTTCTAGTTTTCATCTGTGGATATTCCTTTGTCCCTGTAATGTTCATTGCTCGCTTTGAAAGTATCTAATTGCAGATCTCCAGAAAAACTGTGCTAACAAACTGATCACTGAAGGAAGGAACGTGTAACTCTGTGAGTTGCATTCACACATGGCAATGCAGTTTCTCAGAAAGCTTCTCTTTAGTTATTATGTGAGGATATTTCCTTTATCACCATGGGCCCCTATAGGCTCCAAATATCACTTTTCAGATTCCACAAGAATAGTTTTAGCAACTTCTTCTTGAGGCAGAGGTTGTAATCTTGAGATATGAACTCACAGATCAGAAAGAAGTTTCTCAGAAAGCTTCTTTCCACGTTATTGAACGGATGACAAATTTCCTTTATCAGCGTAGGCCTAATGTGATTCAAAGAAGCCCCTCTCAGTTTCCCCACAAGACAGTGTTAATACACTGTCCCAAGAAACATAGTGTAACTCTGTGAGATGAATTCACACATCACCAAGAAGTTTCTAAGAAAGCTTCTTTCTAGTTTTCATCTGTGGATATTTCCTTTGTCACTGTAATGTTCATTGCGCTATGAAGTATCTAATTGCAGATTTCCAGAAATCTGTGGCTGGCAATGCAGTTTCTCAGAAAGCTTTTCTTTATTAGTTATTATGTGAGGATATTTTCCTTTATCACATGGGCCCTATAGGCTCCAAATATCACTTTTGCAGATTCCACGAGAAGAGTGTTAGCAAACTTCTTCTTGAGGCCAGAATTGTAACTCTGTGAGATGAACTCCCAGATCAGAAAGACGTTTCTTAGAAAGCTTCTTTCACGTTTGAATACGGATGATGAAATTTCCTTTATCAGCGCGAACGCCTCAAAGTGATGCTAAGAAGCCCTTCTCAGATTCCTCAAAGACAGTGTTAATGGACTGCTCCACGAAACATAGTGTAACTCTGTGAGATGAATTCACACATCCCAAGAAATTTCTAAGAAAGCTTCTTTCTAGTTTTCATCTGTGGATATTTCCTTTGTCACTCTAATATTCATGCGCTATGAAGTATCTAATTGCAGATCTCCAGAAAACTGTGCTAACAAACTGATCACTGAAGGAAACGTGTAACTCTGTGAGTTGCATTCACACATGGCAATGCAGTTTCTCAGAAAGCTTCTCTTTAGTTATTATGTGAGGATATTTCCTTATCACCATGGGACCCAATAGGCTCCCAAATATCACATTGCAGATTCCACGAAAAGAGTGTTAGCAAACTGCTTCTTGAGACAGGTTGTAAATCTGTGAGATGAACTCACAGATCAGAAAGAAGTTTCTCAGAAAGCTTCTTTCACGTTTGAAGGATGAAATTTCCATTATCAGCGTGGGCCTCAATGTGATCCAAAGAAGCCCTTCTCAGTTTCCCCAAAGACAGTGTTAATGGACTGCTCCACGAAATATAAGTGTAACTCTGTGAGATGAATTCACACATCACCAAGAAGATTCTAAGAAAGCTTCTTCTAGTTTTCATCTGTGGATATTTCCTTTGTCTCTGTAATGTTCATTGCGCTATGAAGAATCTAATTGTAGATCTCAGAAAACTGTGCTAAGAAACTGATCACTGAAGAGAAACGTGTAACTCTGTGAGTTGCATTCACACATGGCAATGCAGTTTCTCAGAAAGCTTCTCTTTAGTTATTATGTGAGGATATTTCCTTTATCACAATGGGCCCCTATAGGCTCCCCAAATATCACGTTGCAGATTCCACGAGAAGAGTGTTAGCAACCTTCTTCTTGAGGCAGAGGTTGTAACTCTGTGAGATGAACTCACAGATCAGAAAGAAGTTTCTCAGAAAGATTCTTTCACGTTTTGAACGGATGAAATTTCCTTTATCAGCGTAGGCCTCAATGTGATCCAAAGAAGCCCTTCTTAGATTACTCAAAGACAGTGTTAATGGACTGCTACACGAAACATAAGTGTAACTCTGTGAGATGAATTCACACATCACCAAGAAGTTTCTAAGAAAGCTTCTTTCTAGTTTTCATCTGTGGATATTTCCTTTGTCACTGTAATGTTCATTGTGCTATGAAGTATCTAATTGCAGATTTCCAGAAAACTGTGCTGGCAATGCAGTTTCTCAGAAAGCTTCTCTTTAGTTATTATGTGAGGATATTTCCTTTATCACCAGGGTCCCCATAGGCTCCCAAATATCACTTTGCAGATTCCACGAAAAGAGTGTTAGCAAACTGCTTCTTGAAGCAGAGTTTGTAACCCTGTGAGATGAACTCACAGATCAGAAAGAAGTTTCTCAGAAAGCTTCTTTCACGTTTTGAACGGATGAAATTTCCTTTATCAGTGTAGGCCTCAATGTGATCCAAAGAAGGCCATCTCAGATTCCTCAAAGACAGTGTTAATGCACTGCTCCACGAAACATAAGTGTAACTCTGTGAGATGAATTCACATATCACCAAGAAGTTTCTAAGAAAGTTTCTTTATGGTTTTCATCTCTGGATATTTCCTTTGTCACTGTAATGTTCACTGCGCTATGAAGTATCTAATTGCAGATTTCCAGAAAACTGTGCTAACAAACTGATCACTGAAGAGAAACGTGTAACTCTGTGAGTTGCATTCACACATTGCAATGCAGTTTCTCAGAAAGCTTCTCTTTAGTTATTATGTGAGGATATTTCCTTTATCACCATGGGCCAGAATACGCTATAATATCTCACTTTGCAGATTCCACGAAAAAGTGTTAGCAAACTGCTTCTTGAGGCAGAGTTTGTAACTCTGTGAGATGAACTCACAGATCAGAAAGAAGTTTCTCAGAAAGCTTCTTTCACATTTTGAACGGAGGAAATTTCCTTTATCAGCGTAGGCCTCAATGTGATCCAAAGAAGCCCTTCTCAGTTCCCCAAAGACAGTGTTAATGGACTGCTCCACGAAAATAAGTGTAACTCTGTGAGATGAATTCACACATCACCAAGAAGTTTCTAGGAAAGCTTTTTCTAGTTTTCATCTGTGGATATTCCTTTGTCCCTGTAATGTTCATTGCGCTATGAAGTATCTAATTGCAGATCTCCAGAAAACTGTGCTAACAAACTGATCACTGAAGAGAAACGTGTAACTCTGTGAGTTGCATTCACACATGGCAATGCAGTTTCTCAGAAAGCTTCTCTTTAGTTATTATGTGAGGATATTTCCTTTATCACCATGGGCCCCTGTAGGCTCCAAATATCACTTTGCAGATTCCACAAGAATAGTTTTAGCAAACTTCTTCTTGAGGCAGAGGTTGTAACTCTGTGAGATGAACTCACAGATCAGAAAGAAGTTTCTCAGAAAGCTTCTTTCACGTTTTGAACGGATGAAATTTCCTTTATCAGCGTAGGCCTCAATGTGATTCAAAGAAGCCCCTCTCAGTTTCCCCAAAGACAGTGTTAATACACTGCTCCAGAAACATAAGTGTAACTCTGTGAGATGAATTCACACATCACCAAGAAGTTTCTAAGAAAGCTTCTTTCCAGTTTTCATCTGTGGATATTTCCTTTGTCACTGTAATGTTCATTGCGCTATGAAGTATCTAATTGCAGATCTCCAGAAAACTGTGCTAACAAACTGATCACTGAAGAGAAACGTGTAACTCTGTGAGTTGCATTCACACATGGCAATGCAGTTTCTCAGAAAGCTTCTCTTTAGTTATTATGTGAGGATATTTCCTTTATCACCATGGGCCCCTATAGGCTCCCAAATATCACTTTGCAGATTCCACGAGAATAGGGTTAGCAACCTTCTTCTTGAGACAGAGGTTGTAACTCTGTGAGATGTACTCACAGAGCAGAAAGAAGTTTCTCAGAAAGCTTCTTTCACGTTCTGAACGGGTGAAATTTCCTTTATCACCGTAGGCCTCACTGTGATCCAAAGAAGCCGTTCTCAGATTCCTCAAAGACAGTGTTAATGGCTGCTCACGAAACATAAGTGTAAATCTGTGAGATGAATTCACACATCACCAAGAAGTTTCTAAGAAAGCTTCTTTCTAGTTTTCATCTGTGGATATTCCTTTGTCACTGTAATGTTCATTGCGCTATGAAGTATCTAATTGCAGATTTCCAGAAATCTGTGCTGGCAATGCAGTTTCTCAGAAAGCTTTTCTTTAGTTATTATGTGAGGATATTTCCTTTAACACCATGGGCCCCTATAGGCTCCAAATATCACTTTGCAGATTCCACGAGAAGAGTGTTAGCAAACTTCTTCTTGAGGCAGAATTGTAACTCTGTGAGATGAACTCACAGATCAGAAAGAAGTTTCTCAGAAAGCTTCTTTCACGTTTGGAACAGATGAAATTTCCTTTATCAGCGTAGGCCTCAATGTGATCCAAAGAAGCCCTTCTCAGTTTCCCCAAAGACAGTGTTAATGGACTGCTCCACGAAACATAAGTGTAACTCTGTGAGGTGAAATCACACATCACCAAGAAATTTCTAAGAAAGCTTCTTTCTTGTTTTTAACTATCGATATTTCCTTTGTCACTGTAATATTCATTGCGCTATGAATTATCTAATTGCAGATTTCAAGAAAACTGTGCTAACAAACTGATCCCTGAAGAGAAACGTGTAACTCTGTGAGTTGCATTCACACATGGCAATGCAGTTTCTCAGAAAGCTTCTCTTTAGTTTTTATGTAGGAATATTTCCTTTATCACCATGGACCCCTCTAGGCTCCCAAATATCACTTTGCAGATTCCACGAGAAGAGTGTTAGCAAACTTCTTCTTGAGGCAGAGGTTGTAACTCTGTGAGATGAACTCACAGATCAGAAAGAAGTTTCTCAGAAAGCTTCTTCACGTTTTGAACGGATGAAGTTTCCTTTATCAGCGTAGGTCTCAAAGTGATCCTAAGAATCCCTTCTCAGATTCCTCAAAGACAGTGTTAATGGACTGCTCCAAGAAACATAAGTGTAACTCTGTGAGATGAATTCACACATCACCAAGAAGTTTCTAAGAAAGCTTCTTTCTAGTTTTCATCTGTGGATATTTCCTTTGTCACTGTAATGTTCATTGCGCTATGAAGTATCTAATTGCAGATCTCCA
>NW_022141817.1:0-10748 GCF_007565055.1 Rhinopithecus roxellana | reverse complement strand
AGATGAATTCACACATCACCAAGAAGTTTCTAAGAAAGCTTCTTTCTAGTTCATCTGTGGATATTTCCTTGTCACTGTAATGTTCATTGCGCTTGAAGTATCTAATTGCAGATTTCCAGAAAACTGTGCTAACAAACTGATCACTGAAGAGAAACGTGTAATCTGTGAGTTGCATCACACATGGCAATGAAGTTTCTCAGAAAAGCTTCTCTTTAGTTATTATGTGAGGATATTTCCTTTATCACCATGGGCCCCAATAGGCTCCCAAATCACTTGCAGATTCCACGAAAAGAGTGTTAGCAAACTGCTTGAGGCAGAGGTTGTAACTCTGTGAGATGAACTCACAGATCAGAAAGAAGTTTCTCAGAAAGCTTCTTTCACGTTTGAACGGATGAAATTTCCTTTATCAGCGTGGCCTCAATGTGATCCAAAGAAGCCCTTCTCAGATTCCTCAAAGACAGTGTTAATGGACTGCTCCACGAAACATAAGTGTAACTCTGTGAGATGATTCACACATCACAAGAGTTTCTAAGAAAGCTTCTTTCTAGTTTTCATCTGGAGATTTCCTTTGTCACTGTAATGTTCATTGCGCTTGAAGTAATCTAATTGCAGATTTCCAGAAAACTGTGCTACACAACTGATCACTGAAGAGAAACGTGGTAACTCGGTGAGTGCATTCACACTTGGCAATGCAGTAGTTTCTCAGAAAGCTTCTCTTTAGTATTATGTGAGGATATTCCCTTATCACCATGTGCCCCAATAGGCTCCCAAATATCACTTTGCAGATTCCACGAAAAGAGTGGTTAGCAAACTGCTTCTTGAGGCGAGGTTGTAACTCTGTGAGATGAACTCACAGATCAGAAAGAAGTTTCTCAGAAAAGCTTCTTTCACGTTTTGAACGGATGAAATTCCTTTATCAGCGTAGGCCTCAATGTGATCCAAGAAGCCCTTGCTCAGATTCCTCAAAGACAGTGTTAATGACTGCTCCACGAAACATAAGTGTAACTCTGTGAGATGAATTCACACATCACCAAGAAGTTTCTAAGAAAGCTTCTTTCTAGTTTTCATCTGTGGATATTTCCTTTGTCACTGTAATGTTCATTGCGCTATGAAGTATCTAATTGCAGATTTCCTAAAAACTGTGCTACAACAACTGATCACTGAAGAGAAACGTTTAACTCTGTGAGTTGCATTCACACATTGGCAATGCAGTTTCTCAGAAAGCTTCTCTTTAGTATTTATGTGAGGATATTTCCTTATCACCATGGGCCCCAATAGGCGCCCAAATAGCACTTTGCAGATTCCACGAAAAGAGTGTTAGCAAACTGCTTCTTGAAGGCAGAGGTGTGTAACTCTGTGAGATGAACTCACAGATCAGAAAGAAGTTTCTCAGAAAGCTTCTTTCACGTTTTGAACGGATGAAAATTTCGTTATCAGCGTAGGCCTCAATGTGATCCAAGAAGCCCTTTTCAGATTCCTCAAAGACAGGTGTTAATGGACTGCTCCACGAAACATAAGTGTAACTCTGTGAGATGAATTCACACATCACCAAGAAGTTTCTAAGAAAGCTTCTTTCTAGTTTTCATCTGTGGATATTTCCTTTGTCACTGTAATGTTCATTGACGCTGTGAGTATCTATTGCAGATTTCCAGAAAACTGTGCTAACAAACTGATCACTGAAGAGAAACGTGTAACTCTGTGAGTTGCATTCACACTTGGCAATGCAGTTTCTCAGAAAGCTTCTCTTTAGTTATTATGTGAGGAATTTCCTTTATCACCATGGGCCCCAATAGGCTCCCAAATATCACTTTGCAGATTCCACGAAAAGAGTGTTAGCAAACTGCTTCTTGAGGCAGAGGTTGTAACTCTGTGAGATGAACTCACAGATCAGAAAGAAGTTTCTCAGAAGCTTCTTTCACGTTTTGAACGGATGAAATTTCCTTTATCAGCGTAGGCCTCATTTGATCCAAAGAAGCCCTTCTCAGATTCCTCAAAGACAGTGTTAATGGACTGCTCCACGAAACATAAGTGTAACTCTGTGAGATGAATTCACACATCACCAAGAAGTTTCTAAGAAAGCTTCTTTCTAGTTTTCATCTGTGGATATTCCTTTGTCACTGTAATGTTCATTGCGCTATGAAGTATCTAATTGCAGATTTCCAGAAAACTGTGCTAACAAACTGATCACTGAAGAGAAACGTGTAACTCTGTGAGTTGCATTCACACATTGGCAATGCAGTTTCTCAGAAAGCTTCTCTTTAGTTATTATGTGAGGATATTTCCTTTATCAACATGGGCCCCCAATAGGCTCCCAAATATCACTTTGCAGATTCCACGAAAAGAGTGTTAGCAAACTGCTTCTTGAGGCAGAGGTTGTAACTCTGTGAGATGAACTCACAGATCAGAAAGAAGTTTTCTCAGAAAGCTTCTTTCACGTTTGAACGGATGAAATTTCCTTTATCAGCGTAGGCCTCAATGTGATCCAAAGAAGCCCTTCTCAGATTCCTCAAAGACAGTGTTAATGGACTGCTCCACGAAACATAAGTGTAACTCTGTGAGATGAATTCACACATCACCAAGAAGTTTCTAAGAAAGCTTCTTTCTAGTTTTCATCTGTGGATATTTCCTTTGTCACTGTAATGTTCATTGCGCTATGAAGTATCTAATTGCAGATTTCCAGAAAACTGTGCTAACAAACTGATCACTGAAGAGAAACGTGTAACTCTGTGAGTTGCATTCACACTTGGCAATGCAGTTTCTCAGAAAGCTTCTCTTTAGTTATTATGTGAGGATATTTCCTTTATCACCATGGGCCCCAATAGGCTCCCAAATATCACTTTGCAGATTCCACGAAAAGAGTGTTAGCAAACTGCTTCTTGAGGCAGAGGTTGTAACTCTGTGAGATGAACTCACAGATCAGAAAGAAGTTTCTCAGAAAGCTTCTTTCACGTTTTGAACGGATGAAATTTCCTTTATCAGCGTAGGCCTCAATGTGATCCAAAGAAGCCCTTCTCAGATTCCTCAAAGACAGTGTTAATGGACTGCTCCACGAAACATAAGTGTAACTCTGTGAGATGAATTCACACATCACCAAGAAGTTTCTAAGAAAGCTTCTTTCTAGTTTTCATCTGTGGATATTTCCTTTGTCACTGTAATGTTCATTGCGCTGTGAGTATCTAATTGCAGATTTCCAGAAAACTGTGCTAACAAACTGATCACTGAAGAGAAACGTGTAACTCTGTGAGTTGCATTCACACTTGGCAATGCAGTTTCTCAGAAAGCTTCTCTTTAGTTATTATGTGAGGATATTTCCTTTATCACCATGGGCCCCAATAGGCTCCCAAATATCACTTTGCAGATTCCCACGAAAAGAGTGTTAGCAAACTGCTTCTTGAGGCAGAGGTTGTAACTCTGTGAGATGAACTCACAGATCAGAAAGAAGTTTCTCAGAAAGCTTCTTTCAACGTTTTGAACGGATGAAATTTCCTTTATCAGCGTAGGGCCTCAATGTGATCCAAAGAAGCCCTTCTCAGATTCCTCAAAGACAGTGTTAATGGACTGCTCCACGAAACATAAGTGTAACTCTGTGAGATGAATTCACACATCACCAAGAAGTTTCTAAGAAGCTTCTTTCTAGTTTTCATCTGTGGATATTTCCTTTGTCACTGTAATGTTCATTGCGCTATGAAGTATCTAATTGCAGATTTCCAGAAAACTGTGCTAACAAACTGATCACTGAAGAGAAACGTGTAACTCTGTGAGTTGCATTCACACTTGGCAATGCAGTTTCTCAGAAAGCTTCTCTTTAGTTATTATGTGAGGATATTTCCTTTATCACCATGGGCCCCAATAGGCTCCCAAATATCACTTTGCAGATTCCACGAAAAGAGTGTTAGCAAACTGCTTCTTGAGGCAGAGGTTGTAACTCTGTGAGATGAACTCACAGATCAGAAAGAAGTTTCTCAGAAAGCTTCTTTCACGTTTTGAACGGATGAAATTTCCTTTATCAGCGTAGGCCTCAATGTGATCCAAAGAAGCCCTTCTCAGATTCCTCAAAGACAGTGTTAATGGACTGCTCCACGAAACATAAGTGTAACTCTGTGAGATGAATTCACACATCACCAAGAAGTTTCTAAGAAAGCTTCTTTCTAGTTTTCATCTGTGGATATTTCCTTTGTCACTGTAATGTTCATTGCGCTGTGAAGTATCTAATTGCAGATTTCCAGAAAACTGTGCTAACAAACTGATCACTGAAGAGAAACGTGTAACTCTGTGAGTTGCATTCACACTTGGCAATGCAGTTTCTCAGAAAGCTTCTCTTTAGTTATTATGTGAGGATATTTCCTTTATCACCATGGGCCCCAATAGGCTCCCAAATATCACTTTGCAGATTCCACGAAAAGAGTGTTAGCAAACTGCTTCTTGAGGCAGAGGTTGTAACTCTGTGAGATGAACTCACAGATCAGAAAGAAGTTTCTCAGAAAGCTTCTTACACGTTTTGAACGGATGAAATTTCCTTTATCAGCGTAGGCCTCAATGTGATCCAAAGAAGCCCTTCTCAGATTCCTCAAAGACAGTGTTAATGGACTGCTCCACGAAACATAAGTGTAACTCTGTGAGATGAATTCACACATCACCAAGAAGTTTCTAAGAAAGCTTCTTTCTAGTTTTCATCTGTGGATATTTCCTTTGTCACTGTAATGTTCATTGCGCTATGAAGTATCTAATTGCAGATTTCCAGAAAACTGTGCTAACAAACTGATCACTGAAGAGAAACGTGTAACTCTGTGAGTTGCATTCACACTTGGCAATGCAGTTTCTCAGAAAGCTTCTCTTTAGTTATTATGTGAGGATATTTCCTTTATCACCATGGGCCCCAATAGGCTCCCAAATATCACTTTGCAGATTCCACGAAAAGAGTGTTAGCAAACTGCTTCTTGAGGCAGAGGTTGTAACTCTGTGAGATGAACTCACAGATCAGAAAGAAGTTTCTCAGAAAGCTTCTTTCACGTTTTGAACGGATGAAATTTCCTTTATCAGCGTAGGCCTCAATGTGATCCAAAGAAGCCCTTCTCAGATTCCTCAAAGACAGTGTTAATGGACTGCTCCACGAAACATAAGTGTAACTCTGTGAGATGAATTCACACATCACCAAGAAGTTTCTAAGAAAGCTTCTTTCTAGTTTTCATCTGTGGATATTTCCTTTGTCACTGTAATGTTCATTGCGCTATGAAGTATCTAATTGCAGATTTCCAGAAAACTGTGCTAACAAACTGATCACTGAAGAGAAACGTGTAACTCTGTGAGTTGCATTCACACTTGGCAATGCAGTTTCTCAGAAAGCTTCTCTTTAGTTATTATGTGAGGATATTTCCTTTATCACCATGGGCCCCAATAGGCTCCCAAATATCACTTTGCAGATTCCACGAAAAGAGTGTTAGCAAACTGCTTCTTGAGGCAGAGGTTGTAACTCTGTGAGATGAACTCACAGATCAGAAAGAAGTTTCTCAGAAAGCTTCTTTCACGTTTTGAACGGATGAAATTTCCTTTATCAGCGTAGGCCTCAATGTGATCCAAAGAAGCCCTTCTCAGAATCCTCAAAGACAGTGTTAATGGACTGCTCCACGAAACATAAGTGTAACTCTGTGAGATGAATTCACACATCACCAAGAAGTTCTAAGAAAGCTTCTTTCTAGTTTTCATCTGTGGATATTTCCTTTGTCACTGTAATGTTCATTGCGCTATGAAGTATCTAATTGCAGATTTCCAGAAAACTGTGCTAACAAACTGATCACTGAAGAGAAACGTGTAACTCTGTGAGTTGCATTCACACTTGGCAATGCAGTTTCTCAGAAAGCTTCTCTTTAGTTATTATGTGAGGATATTTCCTTTATCACCATGGGCCCCAATAGGCTCCCAAATATCACTTTGCAGATTCCACGAAAAGAGTGTTAGCAAACTGCTTCTTGAGGCAGAGGTTGTAACTCTGTGAGATGAACTCACAGATCAGAAAGAAGTTTCTCAGAAAGCTTCTTTCACGTTTTGAACGGATGAAATTTCCTTTATCAGCGTAGGCCTCAATGTGATCCAAAGAAGCCCTTCTCAGATTCCTCAAAGACAGTGTTAATGGACTGCTCCACGAAACATAAGTGTAACTCTGCGAGATGAATTCACACATCACCAAGAAGTTTCTAAGAAAGCTTCTTTCTAGTTTCATCTGTGGATATTTCCTTTGTCACTGTAATGTTCATTGCGCTATGAAGTATCTAATTGCAGATTTCCAGAAAACTGTGCTAACAAACTGATCACTGAAGAGAAACGTGTAACTCTGTGAGTTGCATTCACACATGGCAATGCAGTTTCTCAGAAAGCTTCTCTTTAGTTATTATGTGAGGATATTTCCTTTATCACCATGGGCCCCAATAGGCTCCCAAATATCACTTTGCAGATTCCACGAAAAGAGTGTTAGCACACTGCTTCTTGAGGCAGAGGTTGTAACTCTGTGAGATGAACTCACAGATCAGAAAGAAGTTTCTCAGAAAGCTTCTTTCACGTTTTGAACGGATGAAATTTCCTTTATCAGCGTAGGCCTCAATGTGATCCAAAGAAGCCCTTCTCAGATTCCTCAAAGACAGTGTTTAATGGACTGCTCCACGAAACATAAGTGTAACTCTGCTGAGATGAATTCACACATCACCAAGAAGTTTCTAAGAAAAGCTTCTTTCTAGTTTTCATCGTGGATATTTCCTTTGTCACTGTAATGTTCATTGCGCTGTGAAGTATCTAATTGCAGATTTCCAGAAAACTGTGCTAACAAACTGATCACTGAAGAGAAAAGTGTAACTCTGTGAGTTGCATTCACACTTGGCAATGCAGTTTCTCAGAAAGCTTCTCTTTAGTTATTATGTGAGGATATTTCCTTTATCACCATGGGCCCCAATAGGCTCCCAAATATCACTTTGCAGATTCCACGAAAAGAGTGTTAGCAAACTGCTTCTTGAGGCAGAGGTTGTAACTCTGTGAGATGAACTCACAGATCAGAAAGAAGTTTCTCAGAAAGCTTCTTTCACGTTTTGAACGGATGAAATTTCCTTTATCAGCGTAGGCCTCAATGTGATCCAAAGAAGCCCTTCTCAGATTCCTCAAAGACAGTGTTAATGGACTGCTCCACGAAACATAAGTGTAACTCTGTGAGATGAATTCACACATCACCAAGAAGTTTCTAAGAAAGCTTCTTTCTAGTTTTCATCTGTGGATATTTCCTTTGTCACTGTAATGTTCATTGCCGCTGTGAAGTATCTACTTGCAGATTTCCAGAAAACTGTGCTAACAAACTGATCACTGAAGAGAAACGTGTAACTCTGTGAGTTCATTCACACTTGGCAATTGCAGTTTCTCAGAAAGCTTCTCTTTAGTTATTAGTGAGGATATTTCCTTTATCACCATGGGCCCCAATAGGCTCCAAATATCACTTTGCAGATTCCACAAAAGAGTGTTTAGCAAACTGCTTCTTGAGGCAGAGGTTGTAACTCTGTGAGTGAACTCACAGATCAGAAAGAATTTCTCAGAAAAGCTTCTTTCACGTTTTGAACGATGAAATTTCCTTTATCAGCGTAGGCCTCAATGTGATCCAAAGAAGCCCTTCTCAGATTCCTCAAAGACAGTGTTAATGGACTGCTCCACGAAACATAAGTGTAACTCTGTGAGATGAATTCACACATCACCGAAGAAGTTTCTAAGAAAGCTTCTTTCTAGTTTTCATCTGTGGATATTTCCTTTGTCACTGTAATGTTCATTGCGCTGTGAAGTATCTATTGCAGATTTCCAGAAAACTGTGCTAACAAACTGATCACTGAAGAGAAACGTGTAACTCTGTGAGTTGCATTCACACTTGGCAATGCAGTTTCTCAGAAAGCTTCTCTTTAGTTATTATGTGAGGATATTTCCTTATCACCATGGGCCCCAATAGCTCCCAAATATCACTTTGCAGATTCCACGAAAGAGTGTTAGCAAACTGCTTCTTGAGGCAGAGGTGTAACTCTGTGAGATGAACTCACAGATCAGAAGAAGTTTCTCAGAAGCTTCTTTCACGTTTTGAACGGATGAAATTTTCCTTTATCACGTAGGCCTCAATGTGATCCAAAGAAGCCCTTCTCAGATTCCTCAAAGACAGTGTTAATGGACTGCTCCACGAAACATAGTGTAACTCTGTGAGATGAATTCACACAGCACAAGAAGTTTCTAAGAAAGCTTCTTTCTAGTTTCAACTTCTGTGGATATTTCCTTTGTCACTGTAATGTTCATTGCGCTGTGAAGTATCTAATTGCAATTTCCAGAAAACTGTGCTAACAAACTGATCACTGAAGAGAAACGTGTAACTCTAGTGAGTTGCATTCACACTTGGCAATGCAGTTTCTCAGAAAGCTTCTCTTTAGTTATTATGTGAGGATATTTCCTTTATCACCATGGGCCCCATAGGCTCCCAAATATCCACTTTGCAGATTCCACGAAAAGAGTGTTAGCAAACTGCTTCTTGAGGCAGAGTTGTAACTCTGTGAGATGAACGCACAGATCAGAACGAAGTTTCTTCTCAGAAAGCTTCTTTCATCGTTTTGAACGATGAAATTTCCTTTATCATCGTAGGCCTCAATGTGATCCAAAGAAGCCCTTCTCAGATTCCTCAAAGACAGTGTTAATGGGACTGCTCCACGAAACATAAGTGTACTCTGGGAGATGAATTCACACATCACCAAGAAGTTTCTAAGAAAGCTTCTTTCTAGTTTTCATCTGTGGATATTTCCTTTGTCACTGTAATGTTCATTGCGCTATGAAGTATCTAATTGCAGATTTCCAGAAAACTGTGCTAACAAACTGATCACTGAAGAGAAACGTGTAACTCTGTGAGTTGCATTCACACATGGCAATGCAGTTTCTCAGAAAGCTTCTCTTTAGTTATTATGTGAGGATATTTCCTTTATCACCATGGGCCCCAATAGGCTCCCAATATCACTTTGCAGATTCCACGAAAAGAGTGTTAGCAAACTGCTTCTTGAGGCAGAGGTTGTAACTCTGTGAGATGAACTCACAGATCAGAAAGAAGTTTCTCAGAAAGCTTCTTTCACGTTTTGAACGGATGAAATTTCCTTTATCAGCGTAGGCCTCAATGTGATCCAAAGAAGCCCTTCTCAGATTCCTCAAACACAGTGTTAATGGACTGCTCCACGAAACATAAGTGTAACTCTGTGAGATGAATTCACACATCACCAAGAAGTTTCTAAAAAGCTTCTTTCTAGTTTTCATCTGTGGATATTTCCTTTGTCACTGTAATGTTCATTGCGCTATGAAGTATCTAATTGCAGATTTCCAGAAAACTGTGCTAACAAACTGATCACTGAAGAGAAACGTGTAACTCTGTGAGTTGCATTCACACATGGCAATGCAGTTTCTCAGAAAGCTTCTCTTTAGTTATTATGTGAGGATATTTCCTTTATCACCATGGGCCCCAATAGGCTCCCAAATATCACTTTGCAGATTCCACGAAAAGAGTGTTAGCAAACTGCTTCTTGAGGCAGAGGTTGTAACTCTGTGAGATGAACTCACAGATCAGAAAGAAGTTTCTCAGAAAGCTTCTTTCACGTTTTGAACGGATGAAATTTCCTTTATCAGCGTAGGCCTCAATGTGATCCAAAGAAGCCCTTCTCAGATTCCTCAAAGACAGTGTTAATGGACTGCTCCACGAAACATAAGTGTAACTCTGTGAGATGAATTCACACATCACCAAGAAGTTTCTAAGAAAGCTTCTTTCTAGTTTTCATCTGTGGATATTTCCTTTGTCACTGTAATGTTCATTGCGCTATGAAGTATCTAATTGCAGATTTCCAGAAAACTGTGCTAACAAACTGATCACTGAAGAGAAACGTGGAACTCTGTGAGTTGCATTCACACCTGGCAATGCAGTTTCTCAGAAAGCTTCTCTTTAGTTATTATGTGAGGATATTTCCTTTATCACCCATGGGCCCCAATAGGCTCCCAAATATCACTTTGCAGATTCCACGAAAAGAGTGTTAGCAAACTGCTTCTTGAGGCAGAGGTTGTAACTCTGTGAGATGAACTCACAGATCAGAAAGAAGTTTCTCAGAAAGCTTCTTTCACGTTTTGACGGATGAAATTTCCTTTATCAGCGTAGGCCTCAATGTGATCCAAAGAAGCCCTTCTCAGATTCCTCAAAGACAGTGTTAATGGACTGCTCCACGAAACATAAGTGTAACTCTGTGAGATGAATTCACACATCACCAAGAAGATTCTAAGAAAGCTTCTTTCTGGTTTTCATCTGTGGATATTTCCTTTGTCACTGTAATGTTCATTGCGCTATGAAGTATCTAATTGCAGATTTCCAGAAAACTGTGGTAACAAACAGATCACTGAAGAGAAACGTGTAACTCTGTGAGTTGCATTCACACATGGCAATGCAGTTTCTCAGAAAGCTTCTCTTTAGTTGTTATGTGAGGATATTTCCTTTATCACCATGGGCCCCAATAGGCTCCCAAATATCACTTTGCAGATTCCACGAAAAGAGTGTTAGCAAACTGCTTCTTGAGGCAGAGGTTGTAACTCTGTGAGATGAACTCACAGATCAGAAAGAAGTTTCTCAGAAAGCTTCTTTCACGTTTTGAACGGATGAAATTTCCTTTATCAGCGTAGGCCTCAATGTGATCCAAAGAAGCCCTTCTCAGATTCCTCAAAGACAG